>NC_083765.1:51097273-51267273 GCF_963514075.1 Conger conger | reverse complement strand
GATCTTTATTTATCAAGCACTTTTCCAAACAGAAGTTACAAAGTGCAACGTGATGCAGCTCTAGTCAGTGATACATATGTAATACATATGTTTGATCATGAGGTACATATTAGGTTACCAAATGCATCGCAGTATCCTTGGGGTGTTCTAATCTAGACCAAGCTTAATACAGGATGGGGTGACATGGCTCAGGCAGTAAGAGCAGTCGTCTGCCAGTCGGAGGGTTGCCGGTTTGATCCCCCGCCCGGGCTGTGTCGAAGTGTCCCTGAGCAAGACACCCAACCCCAAAATGCTCCTCACAAGCTGGTTGGTGCCTTGCATGGCAGCCAATCTCCGTTGGTGTGTGAGTGTGTGTATGAATGGGTGAATATTGGTGCATATTGGCGATCTTATACAGTGCAGTCCGTAAGTATTTAGACAGTGACAGATTTTTTGTTGTTGTTGTTTTTGCTCTGTACTCCAGCAAAGAAACAGTTGAAATAACTGTCACTATGTGTTTAAAGTGCAGACTCAGCATTACATCCATATTGAATTGGGGGAAATATGCATAAAAAGGGTTTCATGCAATATTGATGTAAAAACCCCAAATTTGTATTTCAACTGTTTGTTTGTTGGAGTAAAGAGTGAAAACAATAAAAAATATGTGACTGTCCAAATACTCACAGACTGCACTGTATCGTGCACATGCTCTTCCGCGGTGATAAACCTCCTCAGCTTATGGTTAAACAGGGCAAATCAGCAATTGGCCCTGCCAACAGCCTGCCAGAATGTTGATTGTTGAGAATAAAAAAAATGGCTTTATTGCTTTTATCGTCACACGGGCAGAATGTTTTTACCATCTATATGCCATTATGGGCTCGTACCTCAAGCTGTGCCAGGTAGTTTTGAAGTTATAAGCAAAGCAAAAGAAAAAGAAACAACATTAGTGATTAAGAAGTCTTTTTTTTTTTTGTGCGCGCATATTTGAAATGTTTGGCTGACAGATAATAAACAAAACTTGGCAGGGTATTAGTGCTCCAGGCCTCTTTGTGAAATTGTTATTGTAAGTACTGCTCGTTGAGTATGTTACTGAGTTAATTTGGCATCCTCTCACCCTTTGACTCTTGTTCGTTTCTGCTATTGTCTGACGGACTGCATGCTGGGTGGCAGATTTCAGCCGATTCTCCTCCACATATTCCATTACTCTATTAAACCGCCCCCAGCTGTTTCCTAGTGTCATGTGCTATACACGCTGCCAGCTGGGCTGACAATAAGCCATAAACAATTACCAATGCACCTTTTGGGGCCTCACTTTAATGTGGCAATAATGGAAAGTTCTAGCTGCACTCTCCCTAAGGGAACATTGCACTTAAAGGCCCACATGCATCAACTTCCTCTTCCTGGTTTTAGTATCTAAAACACCTGCAAATGTTCAGGTACAATTCTTGTAGTATCTACTGCATATCTGGCAGCAGCACGGTGGTTTAAGCACTTCACAAATAAAATGTATTATCATTATTATTATTATTATTATTATTATTATTAACTAATCAAGCCCTTTTTCAGTTGCATGAGGTGTGCTTGAGAAAGAACACATACCTGCACTGACTGGGCACTCGAGGAGAGGTTTGGGAACCACTGCATTATGGGATTGCTGTATGGCAGTTAGCTGTGATGTCTTACGCCTGACGCCCTTTCGCCTCTGTGCAGGACCTATGACGTGGCGGTGCCCCCATCACGAAAATACGCCAAGATCCGCTACCGTTTCGTGGCCCGCAACGCCAACGAGCTGTCGGTGCTGCAGGACGAGGTGCTGGAGGTACGAGCGGAGCGTGTGTCTCATTCACGCGCCTCCCTCCCGGTGTATGAGCCTCAGAGTGCAAACTCATCATCTGACTCAGCAAATCACATACACTCAGTGACCACTTTGTTAGGTAGACCTGTACACCAGCTTGTTGATGCAAATATTTAATCGGTCAATCGTGTGGCAGCAACTAAATGCATAAAAGCACGCATATGTGGTCAAGAGGGTCAGCTGTTTTTCAGACCAAATGTCAGAATGGGGAAAACATGTGATTTAAGTGACTTTGACCTTGGAATGATTGTTGGTGTCAGACATCTCAGTATCTCAGAAACCCCTGGGATTTTCATGCACACTAGTCTCTAGAGTTTGCTGAGAATGGTGCAAAAAACAAAAAACATCCAGTGAGCAGCAGTTCAGTGGAAAAAATGTGTTGTTAATGAGAGAGGTCAGAGGAGAAGGGCTAGACTGGTCGAAGCTGAGAGGAAGGTGATAGTAATGCAAATAACCACGCATTACAACAGTGGTATGCAGAAGAGCATCTCTGAACACACAACGCATCAAACCTCTAAGATGATAAGCTGCAGCAGGAGAAGACCAATCAGTCTGAAAAATAAGTCTAAAAGTGCTCACTGAGTGTAGTGGAATGAGTTATGCATTGTATAAGTTGTGTATGCAAGTGTGAACTACACACACCAATTGACACCACCTTCTGGTCCTTTTGCTTGACTCAATTGCACCAGGCAAGATCAGTCGAGCACAGAAAAGTATTAAAATCCAAAACAATTACGTATCTGACCCGGGTCTGATAATTACGGGGTTCGGTGCACTGACGTGGGTAATGAAAGCTTCTGCATGTGTCATTCTTGTTTGTGTTTGCTGTGGGCCGTGTCTGTTGCTGAGTTTTTTTTGTTTTTTTGGCCCACCACCACCTCCCCTCTTCAGGGGCCTTAACTTTATTTTTATTTCTATACAAAATTTATGAAAAAGTGCAAAAACAGGCCAAACACTGGAGCAGGCAGCTGGACATCATCAAAAAAAAAGAAAAGAAAAACAAACATAATAATAAATAGCCAAAAATTAAAATGAATTACATGGATAAGTAACAAAACAAACAAACAACATTTTTTTATAATAATAAGAAAAACATCTAACACGCACACAAAACAAAACATCTAACACAGGGTGGGTCCAAATGTTTATTTTTTATATTTTTTTGGGGGGGAGGGGGGAGGAGCCAAGTTGCTGCAGTCTGTTGATGTGTTGATGAGATGATGCAGTCTGTTGACATGTTGATGAGATGCTGCAGTCTGTCGCTGTGTTGTGAGATGCTGCAGTCTGTTGATGTGTTGGTGAGATGCTGCAGTCTGTTGATGTATTGGTGAGATGCTGCAGTCTGTTGTGTTGATGAGATGATGCAGTCTGTTGATGTGTTGGTGAGATGCTGCAGTCTGTTGATGTGTTGGTGAGATGCTGCAGTCTGTTGATGTATTGGTGAGATGCTGCAGTCTGTTGTGTTGATGAGATGCTGCAGTCTGTTGTGTTGATGAGATGCTGCAGTCTGTTGTGTTGGTGAGATGCTGCAGTCTGTTGTGTTGGTGAGATGCTGCAGTCTGTTGACATGTTGATGAGATGCTGCAGTCTGTCGCTGTGTTGTGAGATGCTGCAGTCTGTTGATGTGTTGGTGAGATGCTGCAGTCTGTTGATGTGTTGGTGAGATGCTGCAGTCTGTTGATGTGTTGGTGAGATGCTGCAGTCTGTTGTGTTGGTGAGATGCTGCAGTCTGTTGAGTTGGTGAGATGCTGCAGTCTGTTGACATGTTGATGAGATGCTGCAGTCTGTCGCTGTGTTGTGAGATGCTGCAGTCTGTTGATGTGTTGGTGAGATGCTGCAGTCTGTTGATGTATTGGTGAGATGCTGCAGTCTGTTGTGTTGATGAGATGCTGCAGTCTGTTGTGTTGATGAGATGATGCAGTCTATTGTGTTGGTGAGATGCTGCAGTCTGTTGTTGTGTTGATGAGATGCTGCAGTCTGTTGATGTGTTGATGAGATGCTGCAGTCTGTTGATGTGTTGGTGAGATGCTGCAGTCTGTTGTGTTGGTGAGATGCTGCAGTCTGTTGATGTGTTGGTGAGATGCTGCAGTCTGTTGATGTGTTGATGAGATGCTGCAGTCTGTTGATGTGTTGGTGAGATGCTGCAGTGTGTTGATGTGTTGGTGAGATGCTACAGTCTGTTGTTGTGTTGGTGAGATGCTACAGTCTGTTGATGTGTTGGTGAGATGATGCAGTCTGTTGTGTTGGTGAGATGCTGCAGTCTGTTGACATGTTGATGAGATGCTGCAGTCTGTCGCTGTGTTGTGAGATGCTGCAGTCTGTTGATGTGTTGGTGAGATGCTGCAGTCTGTTGATGTGTTGGTGAGATGCTGCAGTCTGTTGTGTTGGTGAGATGCTGCAGTCTGTTGTGTTGGTGAGATGCTGCAGTCTGTTGATGTGTTGATGAGATGCTGCAGTCTGTTGATGTGTTGGTGAGATGCTGCAGTGTGTTGATGTGTTGGTGAGCGGACATGGGGGCCAGAGTGTCGTCGTGTGCATCTCTCAGCCTGTGCCCACGCTGCCCCCTGCAGGTGCTCGAGGACGACAAACAGTGGTGGAAACTGCGCAACCGCAGTGGGCAGGCGGGCTACGTGCCCTACAACATCCTGGACGTGGTGACGCTGGAGGAGGCCCACGGCCCCCCTGAGTACGGCTACACCCAGGTACTGCTAACACAGTGCGTTCACATAAACACGGTACCCTTAAACACTCATAAACTACATACTCAAACACATATGCATACACAGTCAGGTACTGGTGAACACACATGCTAACACAGTGCATTCACATAAACACGGTACCCTTAAACACTCATAAGCTTCATACTCAAACACATATGCATACACAGTGAGGTACTGGTGAACACACATGCTAACACAGTGCATTCACATAAACATGCTAACCTTAAACACTCATAAACTACTTACTCACACACATATGCATACACAGTCAGGTACTGGTGAACACACATGCTAACACAGTGCATTCACATAAACACGGTACCCTTAAACACTCATAAGCTACATGCTCACACACATACGCATACATAGCCGGGTACCAATAAACCACATATGCACATCCAAATGTACAGCCAGGTACCCATAAACAAATTATTGTGCACTGTATACACACACACCATACTCATACACATACCCATGTACAGCCAGGTAGCCATTAGCACATGCTCATATACTACATACTCACACACACACACAATACACATCCACACCATAAACACACATGCTCATATACTACATACTCACACACACACACACACACACCCACAGTCATACAAATAGAAAATTACTTGCTACAATTTACATAAACACACAGACATACACACACACTCACACACACTCACAGGCACACACACACACCACACACACACACATACACACCACACGCACACACACACACACTTATGCAAGGGCACCACCACCTACTTACGCCGACAGCTCATTACATTACGATTCCAGTCATGAAAAAACAGTATCAAGGCCATGATGTGGGTGCAGCATGGCATAAGAAACTGGCCTCCCCCTCCTCTCCCTCCTCCCCCTCCTCTCCCTCCTCTACATGCCGCGTACGGCAATGCCTCCCTCTGTGTGTCCCCAGCCCCAGCCCTACAGAACAGCCAACGCCGCCAGCCCCATCGGGAGGGGCGACAGCTTTGAAGCGCTGAGGTCTCCCAGGGACAAAGAGTGTGAGTACAGTGTCGCTCCAAAGTGCTGATTCATTCTGTCAGCTCTTAAGGTCTAAAAAAGAAAAAACAAGCCCTCCAGTTTTATACTGTAGATTAATGACATATTCATGGGGTTTTTTATTCCACAATGATTAGACCATATATAGTTTTTTGTCAGACAATTTCTTTACTATTCACTGTGCCCAGTTGCCTGTCCATTCTTCATATTGATCTCTCCCGTCTTGAAAGCCAGTGTCTGCGGTACTCTTGGCACCAACCTCTGCTTTTAATTCCTTAAGTAGTGCTGTTAATTTCTCAGTTCAGTGGATTCACGACCGAGAGATACATTACAACCTTCTGTCTACACGTATGACCTGTACGCAAATGCTTAGGCACAGCGTATTTCTGGAAATGTACCAGTCTAAATCCAAGTAATTATCCAAAGGGCCCAATCAGTCAGGGGAAATTAGATGGGAGAATAAAATCGATATTAACACCAGCTCTTCTGGAATTCAGTTTTTCAACCCCGCTCAATGGCTAAATTTAGTACAGCGATAAAGTGATGGTAATGTACCTGCTATAAAGCTGTACTAATGCGCTGACAGGTAATGCAGAGGTAGCAAACTGAATGTGACACTCATTATTGACACAATAAGTGAAGCTCTCTCTCTCTCTCACACACACACTGTCAGCTTCAAATTCAACACACTTCACTGGCTGGTAAAGCATACTAATGAATAGTATGTATTAATATGCATTGCAATGAATAATAATATAGATAATTAAACTGTAAACCCTATTTAGGGATGATACAAGTGAGTAGAGTGGGCTCTAGAATTATTGGCTCCAAAAATACATGAAACTAACAAATAATACTGTTTTTGACATCAACTTTATTTATGTTGTGTTGTGTTGTGTTTTATTATTGATTCAGTGGAATCAACCAAAGTCTTACATGTTTCAAATAAAAAAACATTTGCTAAAGAAACAGGCTTCACATTTATTAACACCACTGGATTAATACTTTCTGCAACCATTCATCAAACATGACTTTTCAGAATCCCCCTCTTCAGTTTAGACCACAGGTTTTTCGTGGGATTTAGATCTGGAGACTGAGATGGCCATTGCAGAACATGGTTGTTGTTTTTACTTAACAATTGGAGTCGTTGTCTTGCTGGAAAATCCACTATAGGACCATGTCTCATCTTCCTAGCAGGAACAACTAGATTTTTCCTGCCAAAATGTCCTGGTAATTTGTTGAATTCATTAAGAAATTGGTCTTAAATTGTGTCCCTGGACCACTAGCAGCATAACATCCCCAAAACATCAGTGGCCACCTCCACTGTAGCTATGTGGTGCTCTGGTTGTGTGCATTCCTCTTCTGGATTTTGGACAATGCCAAATGTCATTGGACTTACAGTATGATTGGAAGGGAGTCAGATGAGACCAAAATTGAACATTTGGCCATACACACCATGAACATGTTTGGTGGCAGGAGGTATCACTGTATCAATATAGTGAGTAAAACAAACCTTATTAAGATCTATGGCTGAAATAATATGGAAGGCTTAGTTTTGCTTTGATTGAATTGCAGGTAGCCTTAAACAGACTATACATTTGAATCCCACTTTCTCTCACTCTTAACAGTAGCAGATATATACAAATATATGCTCTATGAGTCGTAATAATGTAAATGTCCTTCGACCCAGAGTAATAATGGGGGGGACGGGCGACCTGTGTTAATAATGGTAATAAACCGCAATAACTATTAAAACTACAATGTAAAGGAATGACTATTCAGGACTAATGGCTGTGTGTTATGGAGGGATAATGCTCTGTGCCCCTCTCCCCCAGCACGGACTCCTCAGATGGATGAGGTTAATGACGAGCTGCTGCATATGATCACCACGAACAAAGGCCTGGCTCCCGCCAGAAACTTTCGGGTGGAGCGGCAGAGCTCCACCACCGTCCCGCTCAGCTTCGACTCCGCCCCGCAGCAGGTCTCCACGTGGCTCAACGCCAAGGGCTTCAGCAAACCGTGAGGCTTCCCCCGGGCATGGCGTGTGAGCGTGCGTGTGAGTGTGTGTGCGTCAGTGTGTGAGTGTGTGAGTGTGTGTGTGTGTGTGTGTGTGTGTGAGTGTGTGAGTGTGTGTGTGAGCGTCTGTGTGTGTGTGTCAGTGTGTGAGTGTGTGTGTGTGAGTGTGTGTGTGTGTGAGTGTGTCAGTGTGTGAGTGTGTGTGTGAGCGTGTGTGTGTGTGTCAGTGCGTGTGTGTGAGTGTGTGAGTGTGTGTGTGTCAGTGTGTGTGTGAGTGTGTGAGTGTGTGTGTGTGTGTGTGTGTGTCAGTGTGTGTGTGTGTGAGCGTGCGTGTGCGTGTGTGAGTGTGTGTGTGTGTCAGTGTGTCAGTGTGTGAGTGTGTGTGTGTGAGCGTGTGTGTGTCAGTGTGTGTGTGTGAGTGTGTGAGTGTGTGTGTGTGTGAGTGTGTGTGTGTGTGTGTGTGTCAGTGTGTGTGTGTGTGTGTGTGTGTGTGTCAGTATGTGTGTGTCAGTGTGTGTGTGTGTCAGTGTGTGTCAGTGTGTGAGTGTGTGTGTGAGCGTGTGAGTGAGTCAGTGTGTCAGTGTGTTTCTGTATGGACGCCAGGCTGCAGTGTGAGCGAACACTCTTTCGTGTGAATGTGCGAGTGTTGGCGAACACACAGGAGCGACATTAGCTCAGGCAGTAAGAGCAGTCGTCTCATTAGCTCAGGCAGTAAGAGCAGTCGTCTCATTAGCTCAGGCAGTAAGAGCAGTCGTCTCATTAGCTCAGGCAGTAAGAGCAGTCGTCTCATTGGCTCAGGAGGTAAGAGCAGTCGTCTCATTAGCTCAGGCAGTAAGAGCAGTCGTCTCATTGGCTCAGGAGGTAAGAGCAGTCGTCTGGCAGTCGGAGGGTTGCCGGTACGATCCCGCCGCTCTGGGTGTGTTGAAGTGTCCCTGAGTAAGACACCTAACCCCTAAATGACAATGCTGGTCGGTGCATGGCATGGCAGCCATTGGTGTGTGATTGTATGTGTGAATGGGGGAATGAGAGGCATTCATTGTAAAGTGTGACATTTCAGCTGATTTCCTCTATTAGTGCATATTTGTCACAATGAATGGTTTCAGATCTTCAGAAAAAATGTTATATTAGACAAATGGAACCTGAGTAAATACAAAACAAATTTTTTACATTACTATTTCATTTATTTGAGGAAAAAACAAAAAAATATAACATCCATATCACCCCACCTAATTTGCCCTCTTCCTGATTTCCTCTATAATTGCATATTTGTCTCACTGAATGGTTTCAGGTTAAGACAAAATGTAATATTAGACCACGAAAACCTGAGACAACCTACAACACATTCAAAAAATTATGAAACACCGATATCACCCCTGTGAAAAAGCTATTGCCCCCTTAAACTTAATAACTCGCTAAACTCAATAACTTCCCCCACCATTACCTCGCTCTCTCTCTCTCTCTCTCTCTCTCTCTCTCTGGGGTTTGTTTCTTTTTTGTTGTCAGTTGGTTTTGTTTTCAAAGTTATACAGTTTGTGGGAAATGTGTTTTTAAATCTCTCTTTCTACATTTCTCTCACCCTCCTCTCTCTCTCTCTCTGTACACCTCTCTCACCCTCCTCTCTCTCTCTCTCTCTCTCTCTCTGTCTCTGTACACCTCTCTTGCCCTCCTCTCTCTCTCTCTCTCAGTGCGGTGGACTGCCTGGGCATCCTGACCGGGGCTCAGCTCTTCTCCCTCAACAAGGAGGAGCTGAAGGCGGTGTGTGGGGAAGAGGGCGCCCGTGTCTACAGCCAGATCACCGTGCAGAAAGCCCAGCTTGAGGTGTGTTACCCACACACAGCACTCACACACACAGCACTCACACGTACAGCACTCACTCACACACACAGCACACACACACACACACACACACACACAGCACTCACACGTACAACACTCACTCACACACACAGCACACACACACACACACAGCACTCACACGTACAGCCTGTCACACACACCTCCAGCACTCACACACACAGCCTTAGTGCACCAGATCACCGTGCAGAAGGCCCAGCTTGAGGTGTGTCACACACACACACACACACACACACACACACAGCCTGTCACACACACCTCCAGCACTCACACACACAGCCTCAGTGCACCTGCGTCTACAGCCAGATCACCGTGCAGAAGGCCCAGCTCGAGGTGTGTTGCACACATAGCACTCACACACACACACAGCACTCACATGTAGTACGGCCTCAGACACACACACAGCACTCACATGTAGTACGGCCTCAGACACACACACAGCACTCACATGTAGTACGGCCTCAGACACACACACACAGCACTCACATGTAGTACGGCCTCAGACACACACACAGCACTCATACTTAGTACAGCCTGTCAGACACACACACACAGCACTCACATGTAGTACGGCCTCAGACACACACACAGCACTCATACTTAGTACAGCCTGTCAGACACACACACACAGCACTCGCATGTAGTACGGCCTCAGACACACACACAGCACTCACATGTAGTATGGCCTGTCAGACACACACACAGCACACAGTGCAGTGTGGAGGATGGGTTAGGGCCACGTTTTCAGTAGACACAGAGATGGGGGTTCAGCTACGGATGCTGTAGCTTGTGTGCAACAGTGTGCCCCCATCAGATCAAACTGCGTAAAAAGAAGAGCTGCTGACATAGTCCACACGATAGCCCAGAAATGAGCAGTATGCCGTAGAGTGGTCTACGACTTGCGCGTTAGACCTAGGTTGAGCAGGCCGGTGGCAAATAATGCAACTGGCCTACTAGTCTGGCCAGAAAATTGCAACGAGCTGCACCAAAATGTGAATGCGCTGTTTGGTCTCGACTGAACCACCCTGAGCAGACTGAACCACCCTGAGCAGGGGCTCTCCTTGACCAAGCTGCAGAATGACCAAAGGACTGTGAAAATCCATGATGAAAACGCCACTCCACCAGTGCGATGGCTCACAACACGCCACGTTCCATACATATGCATTATCTATAAAGGACTCACCCATATGTTTGTTTTTACTGTGCTGATTGTGTCGGGTTTTGTTGAGAATGTGGCACTCAGGAGCAGTCGGAGGGTTGCCAGTTCGATTCCCCCCCTGGGTGTGTCAAAATGTCCCTGAGCAAGACACCTAACCCCTAAGTGCTCCTGATGAGCTGGTTGGTGCCTTGCATGGCAGCCAATCGCTGTCGGTGTGTGAATGGGTGAATAGAGAAGCATCAATTGCACAGCGCTTTGGATAAAGGCGCTATATAAATTCCAACCATTTACCACTTACGTTAGCGTGCACATTATACAATCGTCTGTTCAAATTCCCTTACAGAAAAGTCGTGGTGACTCAGAGCTCCAGGAGATAATGAAGAGACGTCAGGAAAAGGTTGAGTCCTCCTCCCACAACTGAGCGCGCTCCCTAACACTGGGCTGACATCGCATCACAATGACATCATCAGTTCACTCTTTCAATCCGCGGACATCCCCCTCCACCTGAATATCCCTTCACTCAATATTCCTGTGACCCCGTTCACTGCAACCCACTGCAGGATTCCACAAACTATAACAATGGATATATTATGTTTGTTAATTGCATATTTATTTTTTAATTTTGTTTTTTTACTGAATGTATATTTCTCATTTCAGTCCATATTCTTTATTTTTTGTAATCTGTTATTTGAAAAGATCTTAGCGGTTAACTGTGTGGATGGCCCATGAAGAGAGCACGTTGTTTCTATGCGTGTTTCTGTTTGAATGCACCCATGCGTTTCCAGTTTCATCGAGCGTTTCAGTGGAATATCATGAACACTATTTGATTTTGTCTTTTTTTGTACAAGTCTTCAAAGATAAGCCTGTAAATATTGCAGAATATGTTTATTAAGTGACTGACTTCACCATAAACGTAAGATTATTGTTAAGTCTTAGATGAGAATGCTCTACTATCAGTGTAATCACATTTCAATCATGTATCTGCTTATGGAAACCTGCAATATTTCAGTGCAGTAGACATGTCAACATCAATATCGTAAATCAATGCAAATGGACATGCGGAAAAATATAGAAAGAGCAAAAAGAGCAAAACAGCTGTTTTCTAAAAAAAGAAATTCAGCTTTGGCATTTTTACAGAAAACCTTTTTTTAAATGTGGAAAACTATTCAAATTTTTTTTTTCTGTTTACTGGAATAGATATGGTCTGTTCCATTTTATGACGTTTTGCTCAAGAAATGCCACTTTTTACATTTCCATGGCTGTGCCAGGGTATAAGAATCTAACATTATACACGGTGGGTTGGTCGCATTTGCCTTGCTTTCTGCAAGCAGATACAAGCTCCGGTCCATGGGAACCATTGATTGCAACGCCTGTCCTCTGCCTCTATTACAATGGAATTGAGAAAATAGGCTTGAGCAAATCACACCATTTCATTTCACATTTCCAGACCTTAGGATGATATGGTTCTAACTGACATTTTTGACAAAAAGGAATTTACAAAAAAATACTGTTTGAAAGTATGGAGCCCCATTCACATTGGTATCTTTGAAGCTCAATAACTCAAAACCAGTCAGTACACAGATAGAACCTTTTCATTCCAAGGTCACGATTTGCTGTCTGCTTCTTCTGTGTAAAAATGAGCCGGGTGTTCAGCCATTTCTGTGCTGTCTGCCTGAGATCACGAAACAGACGCCATGCCGAAACGCGGCCGGAGAATGCGGGGGGAACGAGACGGGAGGTAAAGGGTCATCAGGACAGGGCAGCCGACGAGAGCTCAGTGTGCCGCTGTTCTTTCTGTGATGCCCTGCGGTCGTCTAAAACAACCAGGAGACACCGCAGCGCGTTTGTGCTACGCAACGGAAATGAATGTTCTAAAAGGTTTTGGTTTGTCGTAAAGGTTCTAATTCTTGAGATTTCGTCGCATGTCAGGACCAAGCATCATTTAAAGACGCATTGAATCAAGTAACATATTTGTTTATTTTGTTGTCATAGATGCAGCTAAAGAAATCTTAATAAATGCATACTGGGTTGAAAGTGTTGTTGCATGCTTACCTGTGTCGTGTGAATCTGTGCGTACGTCCTTGTATTTTGAGATTGCCACAAGCACTATCAAAATGTGAAGGCCGGCAGCAGCAAGAGTTAGACACGAATCAGTAATAACAGTGCATTGCAATGGCACTGCAGTGAAACGGTGTGGACAAGCTCGAGCATCGCTGTAAAAGTTGGGGGCAATAAACAATGAGCAGTGCAGTCAGGTCAAATTACAACCATAGAGCACTTAAAGGTACAATAGGTAAAGATTTTTGTGTTAAAACATTGTTACAAGACCATTGTAAATCCCTTCCTATCAAAGGCTCACTGACATGTTGACTCACCCTCTGCCTTTGTTTATAGTCCTTAAATTCGGGTTTGAAAATATACAGTTGATAGACCGACAAACATTGTGTAGCTGTACAATAATTCAAGCTCATTGGTTGAAAATGGGTTCTAATTGCCACAGCTAATGGCGTTTCCATGTCAGTGCGTTCACAGAGAAGGGGGAGGGCTAAACAGTGTTGTGGTTTGAGGGTGTTTGCTGGACCGTTAGAAGTCCAAAATTAGCTTTGTACCTTTAAATAGGGCTCATTTTGTTAGAGAGTTACTATCACAGAGCACACAGCACATGGTTCATCAAATCTGGCCCTCAAATCCAAATCTCAGGTTTTCTTTTCGCCCATGTAATGAGTGAAAATTAGCAGTTAGTGCTCCTGATTGGCCAGACTGTCTTAACACCTGACTTCCAGGTAAAGGCAGGGTGGAAACCCAGCAGTTCTTGGCCCTGGAGGACCGTGATTTAATGATCCACGATGTAGACCTTCATCGGGCTCATATCCTGATTCAGTGTGAGCTACACATTCAGTGGGAAAAAAAATATATATCCATTGGCATCACGGTCTCGGAAGACCTTAGATTTCTTGTTCCTGAGAGTTAGGTTTGAGCGCAGCGTCTGCTGTGGCTTTGGAGATCAATCCGCAGATCTTACAGGTGTTGGCCGGACCTGATGATGTCGATGGCGTGGCGGTGTCCTGTTGTCGTTTCTTCCTCTTTGTTCCCTTTGCTTCACGGTGTTGAGCCCCGGTGGTTTCATGCGTCAGCAGCCCACTGCGGAGTGTCTGTTGCCACTGAAGACGGCCCTGAGCGGCATCTTCCCAGGTGTCAGGGTCGATGTTGAAGGACTTGAGGTCTTACTTGCAGACATCCTCATATCGTAGCTGTGGGCGGCCAGTTGGCCTCTTGCCAGATGACAATTCTGTGTAGAGAATGTCCTTCGGGATTTTGAAATGTCACATTTCTCAGTATGCGATAGTAATTGATCTCCCTGGTATGTGTGAATGTATCATGTTTTAACACAGCATTTTTCAGTATATTTCAGATGTAATATGGTATGATTTCTTGACACAATGTGAGTCTCACAACGTGAATCACTGGCTTAAGGGCTCACAGCAAAGGACAACAGACAATAAATAAGTGTGGATAAGTGGAAATGATGCTGACAGGTTATCAAACGTCATCCTTTGCTTCATTGCTTGGTTTCGTACGCAATAGCACACGATCACGTGATGTGGGGAAAATGCCACCCATTTTGTGGGAGAGAAATGGGGGCATTATCATTGAACACATTCGGATGACGGCACTTACTATTTAACTGGGTCAGAGACAAATCTGATGTTCAGGGCATTATCCAACGCAAAAGACCTAAATGGGACACCGTAGCGGTGAACGTTCCAAAAGTAGAGAAGACAGGGGTAACGTCTTAGTGAGTTTCAAAAAGTGTCCAAATTATAAAAGCAAAAATACATTAACATCGTTTTTTAATGTTATAAAACCTACAAATATAGCAGTCACTTAATAAAAACTTTTTTTAAAATCTATTCGACCTTTGCTTTTCTACATCGTGGTAGTCACCTTATACCTAAAATGGTACAAACCAATTGTACAAGCAGTAGTTGGTGCGGAAAGGACTGGTAAGTGTGTTGATCGTTTTTATGTTTAACTTTATGAGTTTTAGCCGTTTAATTACATCATTTTGTCAGTTTAACAGTAAATATATATACATATGTTAATACGTTGTATTAAAATGAGAATCATTCTTCGGGGGAAAAAACTACAATTATCTCTGTTAGCGTTAGCTAGTTATTTGTGTATTTTCTGTAGCTAAAACGTGCATGCTTTAATGCAGACTTCTTTCTGCGTTTAATTATAACGTTACTTTAAATTATACTTTGTATAATTACCGTTGTCGAAGTTTGTTTTGTCAAATCCCACTCTACATTATTCAGTCCTGGCTTCATCCCTCCACAGAAATTCAAAATAAACCTTTTGAGTTAGCGGCACGCCGCAATCATGATCATCCCAGTTCGGTGCTTCACGTGCGGGAAGATCGTAGGAAACAAATGGGAGGCTTATCTTGGCCTGCTGCAAGCAGAGTACACAGAAGGGTGAGAACGCCTTGTTGTGCTAGCATTAGCTTAATAATATTATCTATTGCTAAGAACCCGTCTAAATAATATAGCTATCGAGTTAGCCCTCAGTAAGAGCTAGGCTAACTCCTGATGTTGTTGCGTACTTAGCAGTTAGCAGGCTGGCTCGCAGTTCCTATGTTAGCTAATATCTTGTCATTTCCAAGTTAAGGCTTGTCGTTTCTCTTTTGATGTTAACTGCATGTATACGATAATCTCTCTGTGTAAGGGTGCCATTAAAAAGGTTAAAAGCAATGTTCAATGTCTTCTATAACGTAACCCGTTGACGTAACCCCCTGTAACGTCAACTGCATATAACGTTATACAAGCCTCTCTTAATTGGAGAGCACCGGGTTTAGTAGTGCTCTTAAAATTAAATGTACTCCATAGTAGTTATGTTATGTTTGCTATGCAGGATATTTAAAGTTATCATCATTGCCTATATTTTTCCTCACTGGAATATTGCTTTTCATTTCACTGTTTCTTCTGTTGGTCATAAAACTGCTCTGTTTATTCTTAACCCTCCCAAGTAATGATGGCTGCATGACTAATGTATCGTTTCTTTGGTAGGGATGCACTAGATGCTCTCGGGTTGAAGAGGTACTGCTGTCGTAGGATGCTGTTGGCTCACGTGGATCTCATTGAAAAACTGCTGAACTACGCTCCTCTGGAGAAATGAGGGCCATCTGGAATCTACAGACACTTGCACTCTTTGAGCACACTTGACACACTCATGCATACCAACTGATACTTTCACAGACTGACACTTACAGACTGGGAACACCTTTACTGATGGATATTCACACTCTATGCTTACTGTTTAAGTTATTTTTCTATGGTTGTTTTTCTGAATAAATGAGTGAATTTTCTTTCATTTGTTTTTCTTTTGGTGTGATTTATTATGGAAGGTACTATAAGAATTTTAACTAATTTAAAAAAAAAAAAAAAAAATTATGTATAACTTATTTTGTTATTTGAGTCTTATTCTCAGGAACCAGTTTTCCTTTCTATCTCCTCAATGGCTCATGGTCAACTTTCATTGGGTGATGCTTTTTTTATACACCTTTATTTGATTGGCCTGCTGACCCAAAATGGAGCGGACGACTTAAGTGAATGTATTGTCTGTATTTGATAAGGTACATTAATCCTTATTTTCCTACTTTATCTTTTCTAGTTTGACTATCCTTACTTGTTTGCCCTATATTTCTTCCAATAAATAGGACTCCAATTATGATGTTTACTGCACGGCATATTTTTGTAAGTTTAGAATGTCAACATTATGCTCCCATGATGACTATTAATGATTTCCAATGGTAGAATTAGACGGCAGGGGTGCACAGCAAGGGCTGAACCATTTCAAGTTCTTGAGGATTTTTCGGCTCTTAAATATTTAATTAGCTCAAACGTACAATATCTTGTCACACCAGCTACAGTCACAGACTGCAGGTGTATCCTAAAGATTTCACTGTGATCCCGTGTAATCTATAGAGCTGTCCGAAAACTAAAATTTGTTACTGGTTGAAACAAAAACCAGCACACGGAACGGCCCTCCATGAACCGAGTTGTGCACCCCTGCATTACAGATGGGCCTCTCTTTGGTTTGAAGTTGACTCGAGAGCAGGGTTGTGATGTTACATTACAGATATTTAGCTGACTCTTAACAAAAGCGACTTACAGTTGATTAGACTAAGTAGGGAAGAATCCCCCCTGGAGCAATGTGGGTTTAATGGCCTTGCTCAAGGGCCCAGTCGCTGTATGGATCTTATTGTGGCTACACCAGGGCCACTAGGCTACAGGCTGACCCATGTTAGAAAAGTGCTTTTCTGTCATCAGAGCTGTAGGAGTTGGGAGTCTATTTGTTAATGAATTTTCCTTTTCACCTGTGCCTTTCAACCATCTGTTCATGTACGTCTCTAGACATAATCTCAATGGCAACTGCGACCACGGCAAGGTCTTTCTACGAGGGTCTATTTTTTGAAGCCTGCTGCTTTGCGGGACCGAGTTCTGATCCGAACGCATGTAGCATAAGCGACCAAAATGTAGCGCCACAAATGAATTCCCTGGAAGGTGATCGCCTCCAGAGCGGCTTCTGAGCATGTGCAGTAAGGGTAATAATCCAGGGGGCTCTGCGTCTGCGGAGAAGATGCACCTACGCTCTGTTCCGCACCAGCTGTGCACAGCCTGCCTTGACGTGGGGGACATGAGTCACCCTCTGCCTTTGCCATGTGACGGGCGTATCGCTGTCACTGGTTGCGTGCCACGGTCCAATTTATCCGGCGTCGGTGAAGCTGACTTGATTTTGTGACCGGGGTGTGACCTCTGAACCCGGGCTCCTGCCCACCCTCCTCCTCGGTTGTTCTATATTTGCTTCTGAGGGCTGGGTGCTTTTGAAAACCTCTCAATCCGTTAGACACGGCGGGTTTCCACGTCAGCTCGGCCGGCGTGTTCCTTGCTTCCTGGAACACTGGAAACCTTCCCAAATTTGGGTTGGCTCCTTGTCTGCATATGCGCAGCACAACGGCACAAGCTTCATGCATGTGTGTCCTTTTTTTTTCCACCAAATAGGTCCTATATCTAAAAGTCTTTCACTGTAGATATTGATCCACTTCACACAAATGCATATGAACCTGAGCAGAATTAGAGCGCAACTAGCAATGGTAACGGGGAAAGGTGTGATTGTATGTATATCTGTGCTGGTGTATTTGGATTTGGTCCAATTGGTGACGGCCATCATGAGATACCATGCTATTTTCCTTGTTTAGGTTACTGTGAAGATGCCATAGAATAGCTAAATGCTGTAGGCCCACAGCACAGTAACAGGAAGTGGAACAGAGTGACCTTGACAGTGAAGTATACACAATTGCAATGTTTCAATGCAGTGATACATGACTCAATTACATTCGTTAGCAGCACAGCATAATATCGCATCGATAGTTTGACAGAAGAGTATCTAGTGTGGAGCAGATACGTCATATGTAGGGGTTTTGGTGAACATTGACAGATATTCAACAGTCTATGTGAAATTAGTTGCTAAACTGGATGGGTGTCAATACGAGTTATCCTAAGAGTTAGATTTCCGCTGAATTGCAAATAAATCAAAATGGGTTTCAATTGTAGTATTTTCATCAACAACTGCCGTCTGTTATGTATCCTTCTTTTCGACAATTTTTTTTTCGTGACATTTTTTTAATTACGTTCCGAATGAACACATCAAGTGAATGTATCCAGATTGCGCAATCATTATTAGCATAGTGAATGTATCGCATATTTTACTTTAATTTCCCCATCGACTCGTTTACCTTCTTTCCACCTCTTCTCTGCTCTCCTCTCCCTCTGCCATGTGATCCAGCTGACTTCTATTTCCCTGCTTCGGTTGCTAGGGGGAGAGAGACGGTCCTAGGCAACGTTTTACGCAAACCCAAACTGAGAGAGGTCGAGAGAAAGCGAGCGAGAGGGGGGAGAGCGACAAGGGGAGAGTACAGCAAGCGGTCCGTTCTTTTTGTACAATATGTCTCTCTTTTATATATTGAAAACGGATCTCGCTCGGAAAGTTCTGAAAATGAGTTGACAAGGATGGTATCTTTCGAATGAAGCCGAACAATGGTGCTGCGATTATCTGCCATCAGTGGACTTTCGTGAACTGTTTCACTTTGCCGCCGGCCAGGTCACAGTGGTGGACTGTTCACTGGATGCCGGGCATAGCAGCCCGACCTGCGTGGAAAGAAGGATAGGCTACCCAAACACAGCGCTGTGTAACACGCGACAACCCCGTTATATTTTAGGTGGACGACCAGGGTACACAGATCGGCACGAAGGACAACATCTACCAGTGGGGAAACTAAAGTAACATTATTTAAAATATAATGAAATGAGTACAAAATCTGAGCAAAAAAATAATAATCTAAAGGAATACAACCGAGACGTACGGACCGCATCACAAGGTAATACAAATATACAGGTGAGCCCTGATTTCAAAGCAATTCTGAAAGCCCCGTGCCCTGTCAAGTTCGAATTGCAGCTACCGGCACAACAGGAGAACCTCCGTCCTACACTGCCGTTAGGACGTTGCTTAGGACATACGAGGATTCCTGCGGCGCTGATTAGACGGAATATTTTGTTATAATTATTATGATCATAATTTTGTAATTGCTGTTTATTATTGTTTAACTTCATATGCCATGGTCTGAGAAGAGAATTGGTGATGAAAGGATAGATCAAGTTAGGAAAACAGAGGGTGAAGGAGAATAACGAGAAGGGGAAATAATCCCTTCGGACGTAGACTCTGTGGTTGGTCCTCTGGTTCTGTGTGCATGCGATTGGCTCCACAAGCCTATGAGTGCGCTGGCCGTTGGCACGCCAGGACCACCATGCCCCCCCTCCCTGCCAGCTCTCCACCAGGGTTCCTCCACCAGCGCCGCACAGCCAGAGCCAGGGCCGGTCTGTCCGACCGCCCGCCCGCTCGCTGACCGCACCCCGCGAGCTGTGGCCGGCGGGGCCTGGCATGGGCAACTCATCTAGAAAAGAGGGCGAGGAGGAAGAGGAGGAAGAGGACGGGGGCGCGGCAGGCGAGAAGAAGAAGAAGGAGGAAGAGGAGGAGGAGGAAGAGGAGCTGCCGCTGGGTGTGGACGAGCTGCTCGACAGCGGCGACCCGGTGCTGGACCTCAGCTACCGCAAGTTCCGGCGGCTGCCCGCGCGCGTCTGCGGCCTGGAGCACCTGCAGAAGCTGTACCTCTGCGGCAACCGGCTGCGGGGCCTCCCGGACGCCCTGGCCCAGCTGCAGGGCCTGCGCATCCTGGCCCTGGACTTCAACAAGGTGGAGGACGTCCCGCCGGCCGTGCTGCAGCTGGCCAACCTCACGCGCCTCTACCTGGGCAGCAACCGGCTGATGGAGCTCCCGCCCGAGCTGCGCAACCTGCAGAGCCTGCGCTGCCTGTGGGTGGAGAGCAACTACTTCCAGCGCTTCCCTCGCCAGCTCTACGACCTGCCCCACCTGCGCTCCCTGCAGCTGGGGGACAACCGGCTGCGGAGCCTCCCGGCCGACCTGTGGCGCATGGAGGCGCTGAGGGGCCTGTGGCTCTACGGGAACCGCTTCCGCGAGTTCCCCCGCGTGCTGCTGCGCATGGAGGGCCTGGAGATCCTGGACCTGGACCGCAACCAGATCTCCCAGTTCCCCAGCCTGACCCACCTGCCCGCGCTGCGCCTCCTCTCCTACGACCACAACCCGGTCAAGGGCCCGCCCAAGGTGGGCGAGGAGGTGCTCCTGGTGGGCGAGGGGGCGGAGGAGGCCCTGGAGGCGCGCGCCCAGAAGAAGGAGGCACGGCGGCGGGCCGCCGAGAAGGAGGCGGAGGAGGAGGCGGCCGGGGCCACGGCGGGAGGAGGAGGAGGAGGAGGAGGAAGAGGAGGCGCTGACGGGCCCATCATCCATGGCATCCTGAAGAACAGCGGCTCCGTGCCCAGCCAGCCGCCCAACGGGGTCCCCGGGGAGATGGCGGACGGTTTGGCCGACGACCCGGAAGCAGAAGAAGAAGAGGAGGAGGAGGAGGAGTCGCAGGAGTCGCAGGGCAAGGGGGAAGGGGTGGAGTGCGACAGAACCCTGGTGGAGTACGACGAGGTGGAGCTGGAGTACGACGAGGAGGGCGTCGGGTACGAGCGGGAGGAGCTGGTGTGCGAGGGGGAGGGGTTCGACCAGGAGGGAACGGAGCTGGTGTACGACAGGGCGGAGATGGACTACGAGTATGAGGAGGAAGGGGAGGAGTTTGACGACCGAGAAAGGCAGGGAAGAGGGGCATGACGTTTAAATTGTCCTCTGCTGGATCTCTCGTTAATTGCACTCTTTAAAATTTATGGAGGGCGGCGGGGGAGGTTTTGCAAACCTTTTTAACATCAAACCGGCGGAATTATGTCAGAGCGTAACCTTCAAGGGGAATGGTAGTTTTGCTTCCTTCCTGACCTTGGTAAAAGCTTCCCCGACGAACATGGCTACAGCGAGGCGCGCCAAATTTCAGGGAAATGGCAACAGCCCCTTCCAGAGGGTCAAGTGGACAGTTTGAAAGACTGGAAAGTTTTATTAAGTCATATGAGGGTCTTACCACTGTGTGCTGTATGATCTTTAATCTTTTGTTAGGATGAGCATCCTGTGCACTTTTGGGATGGGCGGAAAACCTTGAAAGAGCCCAGCGGAGCGCTGGTCTCCCTCAGAGGTGAGGAAGGCGATGGAAAACGGGACGAGGTGTAACACGAACCCTAGCGACGTCGACCGCGTTGTTGCGTGACAGGGATACGACCGCGATGTCAGTCCGCGGCGCGGTTCAGCCGTGACGCGATACGGCCTGTTGATGTGATATGTGTACAGGTAACCGGATCTCCTCTCATTAAATAATTACTGAGTTGACCAGAAGTCTGCCGTGGTGATTCGTGGTTCCGTCGGGACAGGGGAGGCCTGTTGCGGTTGCTGTAGGTTTTTATCTCGTTCAATTTATTTACATTATTTGGTTCTTCAGTCAATGCCTTTATGCAGGATGACTCAGTGCTTAAGGGCTTGCATCCCACACATTTTAGTAATCCTTTTATACAGCTGGATTTGTTCTAGAGCCATTATAGCTAAGTACCCTGCTCAAGGATACATCAGTTTCCTACCTGGTTTAGGAATCCACAATTCATTCTTTTACTTTCCAAAGCATGAGTCACTACACTGTTCTCCTACTGTCGCAGAGGTATTGGAACTAGTATTGCTCCCGCCATTATGACTGATTTGGAGCCAGGGAACTAAGTGTTTTAGCAGCTCAGTGCACGGAGATGAAATTTCAAAAGTAAAACCAGCAAGAACAATCCAGGGATTGTGAAGCTTTGACCTTTGACCTTACAATGTTTCTGAACAAGACCATACCATTACCAGCTAGTTGTATAGCATGACATGCTATCCCCACCGATAAGGAATGGAATATGGAATCATAAATCATGTTTTTCAAAAATAAAATATAGTTTCCTATTGTCATGTAATTAGCTAATCTAAGTAATTATAGCTATGTTTATCTATTTGCATCTTGGTTTGTAAGATAAATTACAATGAGCCAATGTATTTATTTATTTGATTTCACAGGGATAAGGCACAACCACTTGGCTCTCCCAGAATTAGCGACCAAGTTAAATGTAATCTATTGTCCCTTGATTATTAGTACATCCCTTCTATGGTATCAATCTTTGTTTTTTTTTTTCGTTTTTTAACTCTAGAATACATGCAGTCTGGTTGATTGGTGAAAGTGCTGAGTAATATCATTTACGTTGACAGGGTGGCCATGTTTATGGTGAATTAAGTGGATGCGGGGTGGGGTGATTCATAGATTTACACAGTAGCTGACCAGGGAGGGAACTTGAAGAGATGCAGAGGGGGTAGTTCTCCTTAAATGGGCAAGACAAGCAGAGGGGATGGTCCTAAACAAAAGATGGAATGTTACCAAGAAACAGGAACAGTGCGACAGAGAGAGAGAGAGAAAGAGAGAGAGACGGAGAGAGGGTGATGACACTGGCATTGTGTATTGGGGATATGGAAGGGCAAAGGTCAGTTTGCAATGCTGTCTGACCTCCCTTGCGATCACCTCATTGTGTACCTTCTTTTCTTTCTCTGACCTCCGTCCACTCATCCTCTCAACACCACATTTTCTGCTTTATCCTGCTTTTTTTGGCAACCCTGTCCAGCACATGCGATTTTCTCACCTGCTGAAAAAAAAAACAGCTCAAGCTAGGTTTTGAAACAGCTGGTAGCTGGTTGACCAGCTCAGACCACCTCCATACTCAACATGGTTTGACCAGCTCAAGCTATGTTTTGAAACAGCTTGTAGCTGGTTGACCAGCTCAGACCAGCTCCTTACTTAACATGGTTTGACCAGCTCAAGCTATGTTTTGAAACAGCTGGTAGCTGGCAATTTCAAGCTGGCGGTAGCTGGATTTTACACCAGGGTCCCCCTGTTCTTCTCATCAGCCATTCTCTGCCTTTCCTCTCTGGACTGTTCTTCCCTCTCTCCCAGCTTTCAGCCCCTCGAGACAACAAACCTAAAGTGTGCCGGGGCGTCTTCTTCACAACCTTCCTTTGAAACAGTGAAATATTTATCCTGGCCCTGAAATATTTATGGAGAAATAACACGATGCCACCGCTTCTCCCTGCCTCCAGGGGCAATGCTTCTCCCCTCCGACTGCCGAAGACGGTTGCTCCAGAGACGAGCGCCGTTCGATATCCAACCGAGCGCTGCTGGCATTAGCGAGAACCGCTACGTCCCCGCATCTCTGTACCCACAGTTCTGAGGAGGGCAGCTGTCTCTGAATATTCATGAACTGCCGAGCCGCGAGCCCTCCGGTTCTGGGTCTGACCGCTGGCTACGCGCGGTGCGGTACCGCTCACGGAGCGTTCGGACGGGCCGGGAAGCGGGTCCCTGGACCTGTGCGCTCGGGAGTGTTCGGGGGGACAGGGACCACCGAGCGGCCTGGGCTGGAAATATCAGCGGCAGTGGAGTGAACGGAGGGGGCATGACTCACAGCAGATAACCGCGTTTCGGGCCCGGGCAGATGGGGCACACGCACCCTTACGGCACTGAATTTATTCCCTTGCCCCTTTCAGTTTATTTTTTATTTTTTATAAGATCTCTGGGACGGCCGACGTGCCAAGCCGGTGCATTATGGCCCACTAAAGTTTCAGAGACAGACATTGTCGCGCTAATGTGAGAAACCGGCTTTCGGGAGGAGGAGGCAAGTCGAGCGGGGCGAATACTGCTGAGGAAACAGCGCGCGATAAATTTCGAGTCATGACTGAGAAGCCAAATGCGCCGATCTGCAGCACTTTAGATTTGTGTTGCGGAGGGAAGAAATATTGGCAGGCCCATGTCTTAATTCATTTCATTTGGGCCCGTGCCACGCTAGCCTCTCTGCCTGGGAAAGTGCTGGGATTGCGGTTGGTAAACTTGCGCCGCGCGGCGTGAATGCTAATGGCCTGCTTCCCCAGACCGTTCGGCCCGGACGTGGCCACCTGTGCCCCTTTTAAACAACCACATCCCCCCACCCTGTGGCTCCCCACGCAAAAGCAGTCACCCACATTTATGTGGGGAATCTTCCGGAAACTGGAAGGGCAGGGAAGAGAAATGCAGTAAGCGCAGATGCATTTAGCACTCTGAAATGTCCATGAAAACAATCTACTTTATTCCAGATCATTTCAGTTTGACAGTAGACGCTGGCTGAGAACCTTGAATATGTTACATTTACGTCATGGCAACATGTTGCAAGTGGTCTGAGAAAATATAGGTTGATCATCATAAGGAATTGACCATTAAATGTACCCTATATAAAAAAAAAAGGTTTAGAAGGTTGTATATTGTGTCAGTTTCATAACTTATACAGTATATTTTGCAGATAACACTGCTATTATACACCGAAAGGGCTCACACAAAAACATTGGCTCTGTTCTGGTTTGTTATATCTCTCATACTATAGAGGCTGCTTGTGGGATCTCAGGTCACACGTACTATATTACAGTCAACAGTCTAATTTACAGGATCAGTGCACCCATCCATTCAGGTATTCAATTTAGGTCAGACAGCTTCCATATCCACCTATGACCTGGCAATTAATTTCTGTACTCTCCAGCATACGAGTCTCTAGTCTTAACACAGAGGACCATATATTCTACTATGCTGAGACCAACACAATTATGGACATTTAATAAAAAAATAATTAGCCTTTTTGAAAATATTTCCACTTCAAAATGCTTATGCCTTTCAAGACATTTGTACTATGTTAAAAAAACAAAACTTTTTTTTCTGTCAGGTCACCAGAGGATGTTACACCGTTTTATGCATGCATTCATACAAGTTTTTGATCCATGTACATAAACTGCCATCTATTTTCATTACATACAATGATACATAAAACAAGACAAGGTATAATACACAATTCCTGCAGATTGCTTTTTTTACTCTCCCCACCTACCAAGTCTTTATTCAGATAAATACTGTATATTAAAGTGGTTCTTCTTTTTTTAAATTATTTCCCGTGTTCTGTATTATACTGACAGATTCTATTCAGAAGCTTGTTAAAAGTTTGTTGTCTCTTATCCGGTTTCCAATTGTTTTACTGCTGTAATTATTATGTTAATTAGGTATTCATCTCTATTTTTGTCCCAAGGGTATATTCTCCAACACCAGAATGCTCACAAAAGAGTGAATATCAGGTTTGTTGTTCTGCATCTGCTTATGCTCTATCCATGTTTGTGAACTGCAAACTGAAACCGGCCCTATGTGTACTATAGTTTATACGTAGGTGGCTGTTACTCTGAATGTGTGTATCTGTGTGTGTGTACGTGTGTATGTATGTGTGTGTCTGCGCATGTGCGTGTGTGCGTGTGTGCGTGCATGCATGTGTGTGTGTATCTGTGTATGTGTGTGTGTGTTACAGCCCACTTGGCTTGTTTCATCAAGCAAAACTCCTGCAAGGCTGGGCCCTTCACAGAGCCAGTTCCTGCCAGCTAAGAGTTAATGCTGGTAGGCTTTGATTTTGATGGGGAGCAGGCTTCCACAGGAACCTGTATCTCATTGTGCATCATCAGTGGTTTCATTTCTTCTCTGTGAATCATGTCGCCACGTTAGAAGAGCGGCTGAATAATTCCACGGGTCCGACAGAATCAGCCTCCGTTCGGCTGCACGATCGGCTCCTCGTCGTGACTCCACCACATGCTCTCCGCTTACAGTTTTAAAAGTGTGGTTTGCCCCAGGCCGAAAAACAACAATACAGAAATGAATTATTACCACTTTGCGGTCGCATGCATTAGCGTACAGCTACTGGTATGGTCTGGAGTTGCTCAACCTTCTGTGGTAGGGATGTCCATACTTCCGCATATAAATGCTCATTTCCTTATGTAATCGTCCATATTTTATCTCCCTTCTCAGCTCACTGCTAAAAGTGCAAAAACGATTATGACTCAACACTTCCACTCTACCACTTGCATATCTTTGTTAGATGGCTTGTTCCATTACCATGGAAACAGACGGCCCTTGTCATGGCAACGGTCTCCAGACAGTTGTGTACAGACATGTGAACACGGAGCACAAACGCGGACGAACATGCACGCTCTGGGACATACACGCGTTCGATCGCAGACATGGCACGCGCTAACGGGCAGGCACTGTGACAAAATCCCACCGTATACCACAGATGCGCTGTTGGGTAGGTTCATTGCAAATGTCGCATTTTAATTGCTTTAATGGATTAAGAGCACTCTCACTTGTGATGGCACTACCCCCTCAGTGTTCCTGTGAAAGAAACACAAATTCAAGATTATCTTACGAACAACATTCTCGCAACATTGCTGCAATGTTGTAACAATGCAGTCCTGTTGGTATACACTACCGTTCAAAGGTTTTAAAAAACTCTATGAGAATAATGTTAATGCCTATAATGTTACGATGTGCACACCTTTGTATGATAGTTTCAGTCTCATTAATCTCTCAAAACAACTATTGGCTGATGAGTTTCAAGAGAAAACTGGCGACACAACTGTTGCCATTTTATAAACCGAAATAAAACTGTAATAGATAGCGTAGCAATGGAAAGAAAGATGTTTCATTAAACAGCACAATTGTTTTCAGCTGCACTTAATTTAATGGGAGAGCTTTCTCTAGTACCAAATTAGCACATTCACATGATTTGCATGATTACTTAAGGCTGAGGTCGAGCGGTGTGTTGTCAGAACTTTGGAGTAACGGCTGCTGAAAATGGTCTTTGCAATTATATGTAAAAAAAACAAAAACCCCAAAAACAATTTCAAACAGCATTAGTAATTTGTCTAGGTTTTGAAACAGCTGGTAGCTGGTTGACCAGATCAAGCCCAGCTAGACCAGCTTTATGACCAGCTTGGACATGCAAGTTGACCATAAATACTGCTATGACCAGCTTGACCAGCTCAAGCTGGTCAATCTGGCATAGCCGGGTATCAAATCCTACATCAGGGTATCAAATGAATGCTACCTTGGTGAATAAAAGTATCAATTTATTTTAAAAAAACATTCATACATTTTTCAGCGATTCCAAACTTTTTAATAGTAGTGTATAACACAACTTTAGGTGAACAATGGGACCTTTATTCTTTATGACGTCAGTAACAATTCTGCATTGGTGTTTTGATAGGTGATATACTGCGCTGTTATTGATTTGCTTATCTACTCAAATCCACTCAACTTTCCCCAAAAATGTCATTTTGGAGTAACTGCAAAAACAGAGCACAAAATATAACATATCAAATGCTTGTCAAAATAAAACAGAGAACCCTTTGTTTCTTTACCGACTGCACTACGCAGAGCCATGCGCGCCTTTATCCACATGCATAGTTCACACGCTATATGAATACAAATACATTTTTCATTCAAGTACAATTTACAGTCACTTAATATCTCAAATAATTAACTAAATATTGGGACTGCTTTGTGATTCCCTTAATAAAAATGCAGTTCTCCCAATATGTGCATATAAAATCAGCTGTGAGTTTTAGTTTTATATTGTGACAGGAATCCTGCAAAACCGTAAATAAAAGAGGCCACTTTTTTTCGCTTGGCCTATATGTGGTCTCTTATCCATAGGAAAGTGAGCATCCTCGTTCAGCGTTCAAAAACAGTGCTCAGTAGGGGAGACCGAGGATGGTTGTCACACTTGTGACTCACTCAATTTCAGCGCGTCATATAAGAGTCATTTCAACACGAGCGCAACCGTTAAAGTCTTAGGTAATAGCATGTATACCGTTTATCCTATTTATGCCCGGATGTGTTTTATTTTTTTATTTTTTATTTTTTGTAACAATTTTCTCAACGAGGTAAGGCACTGCTTATGTATAAAAATCACATCTTTGATGGATATAACCAGATAACATTTAAAATGTGTCGGGATAAACATCGGCCATCTCCAACAGTGCAACTAGTTCACCCCATGTCGTAGCCTAATGAAAGAAAAACCTATATAAAGGATAGCCCTCCCTTCACAGTTTTCAATGTTGATTATTGTTTTAAGATGAATGAATAGCATAGACGTATACAAGAAAATGAGTTGAAATGTTTTTGACATGAAAAACATTAAACCCCCCCTCACTTAAATGACGTGTGGCTTATTCATGAAATTACCATTTGGGTGAACCCCAGAACTGAACAGTTGGATACCATAATGTTTGAACAGCGCCTTCTAGGGAGCAAGATATAAGCAGTGTGACAACCAACCCATGTGACAACCATGCCCGGTCTCCCCTACTGCATTCAAAGTCGAGGGGTGTAACTGTGAATCAGGGGGGCTACGGTAGCTGTGGGTCTTACAACATTTTAATCAAGACGAGCAATATAAATACCTAACCGTGGTCCATCGGGATTGGCATCGAGCAGGTTCTCCAATTCCATAAAAACACTAGGCTACTCTCCGAGCAGGGGAAGGAAGTCAAACGGATCAATTGGCAATTAGCAGGGCGGTTAAGTGCCTTGCTGGAAGGGATGCTGCAGACGCGGCGATCGTGCCGGCCCAGATTCAAACGCCGGAGATCAAGGCCGAGTTGGAGGAAAATGTGCACCGCAGAGCTTAGAGAAAAGCACGATTCTGAACCCGAACCGTGACCTGGCTCAGCAATTCACGCCTTTCATGAATTTGTGCCAACGACGGAGGGCATGTACGCGCCTTGTTCCAAAATAATAGCAGCCATATTAAAGGGACGAGATGGCGGTATGGGTCACTACCTGGCGCGTTGTTGCGGCGCGCCTTTTCAGTCGCTTGAACCGTTGGCACCAGCACCATAAACACGTAATAAAGGAGTTCTGTAACGTGGCTCAATCTTGGCAGGGATTCCAGCAATTGCCGTTCTGCTTTTATGATTTTTGTGTATTTATCGTTAATATGAATTATTCCCATGGTAGGCTGGCTAAACAATCCTCTGAAAATTATGGATTAGCAATGTAGCCTAACCGTTTTCCATTCATACATGCATTACATCACAAAATTCAGTAGCCTACCTACTGCCCAAGTCTTCTCATTTTGACTGCACAAAAGAATGAACAATCACACACAGAATCACAAAACAAATCAATATCGGGAATTTATTGATGCGAGGATGCTTTTACATTTTCCTGCTTATTAAACACATTTGACTGACCGACAACCTTCCGGTTTATGCAGAATGGGACGTCCACAGAGCTCAGGCTTCCAAACATCGCCTACTGTCACTTGAGGGCACTAGGCCCTAGATGTCGCTCCAGGAATGCGAGGCAGTTATTCGCGAACTATGCACGAATTCTCCCCTTAGGTGGCTGAAACTGAATTGCAATCCACTAAGGTTTCCCTGTCCAATAAAAAAATGTACTAATCCTACCAATGATTCCGCAGTCTGTAACTGGCTTATCTACCTGATAAATCGCAGGCTACATCCCTTGAACCACTGGATTATTTTTTTTAACACAAAAGTATCCTGACCGTGATCATTTAGAGCAGGGGTGACCAATCTTATTGGAAAAGGGCCGGTTTGGGTGCACGGTGATGAGTGTCTGCGTGTGGGGCCAACACAAAACCCTGCACCCACACCGGCCCTTTTCGGGAGAGTCCCTCCGTTCACATCCTTCAGACACCTTTAAAAACCCAAACCCCACAGAGTCAACACGCACACACCTTTGTTTATTGTGGCTGAACTGATTTAGTTTTTTTAATTCAGTTTCTTGGTTGTTACAAAAAAGAGAAAGAAAAAAAAAAAAAACAAAAGGACACAAAATACAGACGAACGAACGAACGAACAAACGAACGCACAAACCGACGTATCAAAAAATCTTAGCGGTGTGTCCTGGGTCGGGGGGAAAAAAAGTTGCCTCCCGCATCCCTGCGCCCACTAACCTGCAATCAAAAATGAAATCACAAAACAATACTAATAAAACAAAGGCTCTCCACAGAGGACACCTGCATGTACACAGAGAGAGAGAGAGAGAGAGAGAGAGAGAGAGAGAGAGAGAGAGAGAATCAGTGTGGGGGCTGGTTGTTCATGTTCTGACAGCACAAGGCCTTCGAGTTCTTTACAGGAGCTACGATCGAGAGCTGGGAGCTTGGGGCAGGGTGCTGGGCTGGGATGGGGGGGCGAGCGGCACCCCATCTCCCTCCTCCTCCTCCTCTCAGCCTCCCTCTCTCCGTCTGTCCGTCAGCTATCCTGCGGTCCTCAGCAGCGTTGAGTAGAAAAGAGCCTCTTCCCGCTCCGTCTCCTGGCTCGGGGGAGGGTTGACGGAGGACAGGAAAAGGTCCTAAAGCGGGGAGAAAGAGGGAGATACAACCGTGTGGGTATGAAAGAGCGAGAGCACTGGAAAAAAGAGGGGATGAGAAGGAAGAGATGCAGAGGTGTAGCTATACAGTACACTCACTATGCTTTATGAGGCAGACCTGTACACCAGCTTGTTAATGCAAATATCGAATCGGCCAATCACGAGGCACCAACTCAATTCTTAAAATGGTCAAGATGTTGAGTTATTGTTCTTGTTCAGACCAAACATCAGAATGGGGAAGAAATGTGATTGAGTGACTTTGACTGTTGCTGTCAAACAGGGTGGTTTGAGTATCTCAGAAACTGCTGATCTCCAGGGATTTTCACGCAAAAGTCTCTGTAGAGTTTACAGAACATTTGTGTGAAAAACAATAAGCATCCTGTGCTTCTGTGTGACAGGGGTGTGAGTGCATGCAGGGAGATTTAAGACCACAGCAACGGACACAAATCAACAAACTACAGGCACAGTGACACGAAGGAGATCAAGTTCCAGAGAAGACGGTGATGGGTAAGTGAGTGGTGTGTGTGTGAGTGAGAGAGAGTGTGTGAGTGTGTGTGTGTGTGTGTGTGTGCGTGCGTGCGTGCGTGCGTGCGTGCGTGCGTGCGTGCGTGCGTGCGTGCGTGTGCGCATGTGTGTGCGTGTGGCGGGCGTGTATCGCAGAGAAGGATGGAGGCCGTTAGAGAAAGCACAGGATGAAAAGGACAGTTGCTGTACTCACTAATTACAGTGACAGTCAATCTGTGAGCAGCTATTTCTGTCAGGCAATGGTGTGAACACTGAGTTTTAAATGGGGCTCACCCCAACAACGGGACGCACCCTAACGATGGCGCTCCCTAACGACGGGACTCACCCTAGCGATGGCGCTCCCTAACGACGGGACTCACCCTAACGATGGCGCTCCCTAACGACGGGACTCACCCTAGCGATGGCGCTCCCTAACGACGGGACTCACCCTAGCGATGGCGCTCCCTAACGACGGGACTCACCCTAACGATGGTGCTCCCTAACGACGGGACTCACCCTAGCGATGGCGCTCCCTAACGACGGGACTCACCCTAACGATGGCGCTCCCTGTACTCTCTGTGCCTCTCCCGCTCGCGGATGCGCTCTCTCTCCCCGCTGGGCGAGCGTTCCCGGTGTCTCCGTGACACGCTCCCCACTTCCCAGGCCTGGCTGTGGGAGCCCTCGCGCTCCCGCTCCCGCTCCCTGTCCCGCTCTCGCTCCCGGTCACGATCCCGGTCCCGGTCCCGGTCCCTGTCTCTGTCCCGGGACCGATGCCTTTTCCTGCGGAGAGATGCCCGGATCGGGTCTGTGTTACAGAGCGGACTGGACAGAGGCCATTAAGATGTCTAATATGTGCACTCACACGGACACACAGACACACAGACAGACACACACACACACACACACACACACACACACGCGACGCTCTCGCAGACCTGGACCCATAGGACTTGCTCTCGATGGAGAACAGGCAGTCTTTTAGAGACGTGACCAGGGCTCGACAGCGTTCGTCCGTGGAGACGCGTGACTGCTTGATGACGGCGATGGCTGTTAGCAAGGTCTCGATGGCCAGAGGGTAGTCTCCTGGGAGAGGAGGAAACGCGTCAGTGAGCAAGGCACCAACAATGTCCAAACATGAGGCCATGCACAAAACGGCCACTAGAGGGCTCTGGTGCCAACAGAGCCCTCAATCAAGAGAGCAAAATTAAAATGGCCTGCCTCACCGACAGACCTGGGTCAAATACTACACCAGTAATTGTTTTTGATTCAAGCACATTTCTTTTATGCCTTATTGAGCTTGTCTAGTGTGTTGGAACTAGGCAATACTCTCAAAAAGAGCAAACCTCACCTTCCGGTCCTCTTGGTCAGCTCAATCGCACCAGGTAAGATCAATGGAGCACAAAAAAGTATAATACAAAACAATTCCGTATTTGAGCGAGGTCTGCTCACTCATGGTTCGATTTGAACACGTTCATTCGGTTTGTTTTCAGCAATATACTAAATAATAACACTGGCCTAATTGCACCTGGATTAAGCCAAAACCAGCAGACAATGTAAGCATTTTAGCTCGGCAATTTCTCGAATATCTGTAGAGTAACTACAGCAAAAGCATCTAAGTTTGATTGAAAAGTTGGAAATTATGCAATTTACTATGAATGGTTCATTTCGTCCATTTATACAAAGTGCTAAAATTTTCACAAAGAAAATGTCACTACTTTTCCTGGAGTGACACAAAGACCTGGGCAGTCTCTGAATTCAAGGTCAAAACCTCGCTGTCTCGAGAAAGACCTCTCCCTTATTCCGTCTCCAGTCAGAAGGAAGTCCTCCATACCCTGTGCGTGTTACACGGCTCCAAGCGGTGCAGATCGGGAGAGCTCAACGCCTCAGTGGAAGGCCTTGATGCAATCAGCATAATCAGGAGCTGTCAATCACCCGGGATGGGCGCTTTTCAAGGCGAGCGAAACAGTTTTGACATCGAGCACCGTGGGTTCGGCACGCGAATGCGTGCGGTTTGTTTTAAATTAGACAAAAAACCGAACCAGGCTGCGAAACATGCGCACCTTTCTTTTCTCAGCTGCGCAGCATTGTCTACTCGGCCTTCAAATCCTATGATTGTTGCATTTTGTACCGTTAGCATGGAATTTAGTAACCAATTACACCAAAAAAATGCCTCCTGATTTCCTCTATTATTGCATATCTAATGAGTAAACACAAAACACATTTTTAAAATGATTATTATTAGCACTACTTTTGCACATGGGCGATATGGGCGTTTGAGATTTTTTTCATGAAGTAAATGAAATAATACATTAAAAAATGTGTTCTGGCTTCCCTTTATATAACATTGGATTTTGTGTAATGGTGCCATTTCTTGTGCAGCATTGTCTCGTCATTGCTCACCTGTGGACCATGGCTAGCATTTCATGGCTAAGATCTCAAAAGTTGTGTAGTGTACACCTGGCATAACTCAGTTCCAGAGTGAGAAGTCTCCTAGCTCAGTCTCTAGTCGCAGAGAGAAGTCTCCTATCTCACTGAGAAGTCTCCTAGCTCAGTCTCTAGTCTCAGAGAGAAGTCTCCTATCTCACTGAGAATTCTCCTAGCTCAGTCTCTAGTCTCAGAGAGAAGTCTCCTAGCTCAGTGAGAAGTCTCCTAGCTCAGTGAGAAGTCTCCTAGCTCAGTGAGAAGTCTCCTAGCTCAGTGAGAAGTCTCCTAGCTCAGTGAGAAGTCTCCGAGCTCAGTCCCCAGTCTGGGAGTGTGGTCTAACCTGTAGTGGCCCCGGTCACGGCCTTGGTGATGGCGCTGCTTGCGATGGTCCTGTTCCTGTTCATCAGCTCCTCATACTCCCCCTCCGGCATGGGGGGCGTGGGGGGGTCCCCATCCCTGCTGAGGACAGACACCCCTTGCGTTTAACCACACACCCCTCGCGTTTACCCACACACCCTCACAAGGGTGAAGACCCAGAGCACTCCCCTTCCACTGGAGCAAATTACTCTTTACATCAGTGGTCCTCAATCCTGGCCCTGGAGAGCCGCAGGGTGTGCTGGTTTTTGTTGTTACTCACCACTTAATTGATTAAAGCAGATAATTACACGGGTAGTTCATCACACCTGGTTTGACCAACACACCCAGGACCAGGAGTGAGGATAACTGCTTTTCTTTAAAGGTACAATAGGTAGGATTTTTGTGTTAAAATGTTGTTACAAGACCATTGTAAATCCCTTCCTCACATTCAAAAAGGCTCACTGACATGTTGACTCACCCTCTGCCTGTGTTTATAGTTCTTAAATTCTGGTTTCAAAATATACAGTTGACAGCCCGACACTCTGTACCAAAACATTGTATAATTGTACAATAATTCAAGCTCGTTGGTTGACGTCAACTTCAGTGCATTTACAGAGAAGGGGGAGGGATAAACAGTGTTGTGGTTTGAAGGTTTGTTGCTGCTATTCCTCTCTTGACCTGTTAGCAGTTCGAAATGACCTATTGTACCTTTAAGCCATCAGAACCAAAGACTCCAGAAAGGACATAAAACACGCACTGACAGTGTTCACTGTGAGAGGCAGTCGATACTGTTCTCAGACCGCAGCACAAAGTGTACTGCAATTTCTGCCCACAAAGCTTATGGGCTCATCATCACTGCGATGATTAACCTGAGTGTTCTCTACTCTTTTACCATCCATAATAGAATTACTTGTTAAGTGCACCATTTGCATCCAATTTACAGTAATTGTGATGGAGAACCGTTCTCAGAACCTAATCACATGGGCCGGACAGCGGTCCGCGTTAGCCGCCAGTGGCTGGTGGCTTTTTGAGCATTGGCGCCGAGGGTAGCAAGATTTTAGCCCCCCCAACAGCACCCTGGGGGCCGGTCGCGTCTAAAAGGTAATCTCATGATGTAATCTCACGCCTGCGCGCTTTCTAATCCATCAGGGGAAAAATATTTCTTAAAAGAGAGCAGCCTCATGAACCAAAGAGGTAGTACTAGATTTGGTGGTTTGGTGTTGTGGTTAGTGTGATTGTCTCATGACGGGGTGACGTAGCGGGAGGCATGGGGGGGGGCTGGGTGACAGTGGGGGGCGCGGCTGGGCGACGTAGTGGGGTGACGTAGCGGGAGGGGGGGCTGGGTGACGTAGAGGGGGGCGCGGCAGGGTGACGTAGCGGGGGGGGGGGGGGGGGGGGGGGACTCACCTGTTCCGGCTGTAGGCGGCGCTGCTGTAGCTGTCCTGGGCCGGGGGGAAGAAGGCGGGGTTGAGGTGAAGGGTGGGGGCCGGCTGGCTGGGGATGTGGGGGGGTGGAGGCGGGTACATGTGGGGCAGGGGTGGCGGAGGCGGGATGGGGGGCGGGGGGTGGCTGAAGGGCGGGGGCAGGTCTCCACCGAAGGGGGGGGGGCGGGCGAAGAAGGGCGGAGGCAGGGAGGAGGGCTTGCTGGAGTGGGGGTGGGGAGGGTGTGGGTGTGGGTGTGGGTGCGGGTGGGGGTTGCTGATGGGGGGCGGGTGCTCCGGTGAAGATCCGGGCGGCCGCCCGTCTGTGTAGTCCGACTCACGGGAGTTAGAGCGCTGTGGGACCCCTGGGGGGAGAGGGGGAGAGAGAGGGGGAGAGAGAGAGAGAGAGAAGGAGGGAGAGAGAGGGAGAGAGAGAGAGAGACTTGGTCAGTTCTGTCAGTCACTGTATCAGTAATCACTGGTATCACAGTCTGGGTACCACATTGATTTTGCACACCTGTCAGTGGATGAGTACATCACCATTGACGCTTACGTGCTTGTCTGTCGGTTTATAACCGAATCAGTCTGTCGGTGCCGGTGTCAACAAATCACTCCTAGAGTTGTTTTTTTTTTTGTGTGTTAGCATCTTAAAGTAACAGCATAACTGCTGCGTTCAACAACAAATTCAAATGGATGCGTGGCCTACTTATTAATTCTTGAATAAAATACATTTCAGCTGAGTGTTCTCACAAATATACAGCACTTGTCTATCTGTACTTGTGAAGCTCAAACAAACAAGCCAAAACTCCTTGTAACAACATAGCAAAAGGCAGTCAATACGTGCACTGTAAGGCCTTTGCACACAAATTAATTTATACCACAATTCCTTCCTTTAATATTGCTGGATTATTAACTATTACTTAATGAATTCACTCATCAGCTCTGCAAGGAATATTTTTTTTTAATGAACAAAATAAGATTGAAATATTAAAATGACTAGGGCAGGAGTCTGAAACTCCAGTCAAAATGTTTTTAATGTTTAATTTACTTTTAACAAACATTCAAGTTAAATTATGCTAATAAGGTTGGAAGACTCTTAAGCCAAACAAATCAATGAACACTTTCCGAAAGACCAACAACCAGCAAAACAGCGACGGCATGGGCTTACAGACATTTAAATAAGCGCAGGATAAACGGCCACTTCGTCCTGGTCTGCTGATCAGGTCACGGTAATCTAATAGTGTTTATTACAATTTAATGGTTATGATTCGTTTAAAAAAATTGAAAGGAACAACCAACTGTCACTTCGAGGCAATATATCCACAATTTGAATCCAGTTTCCAGATGACCGTCCAGGAAAACCACCCACATCTGGTCATTAGACCGGATTCCCATCTAATTACAGTTAATTGCTTAATTTACTTTTTACAATGGACTACTGCTTCTGACAGGCACTTCAGCCGAGAGTACATGCCATCTCATCTCACGAGATGGAACTTAAGTTTAAGACCCCTACTGCATTGCAATTAATGGTTGCTACACTTGTTACTGAGCCAAATGTTTACAAGTTTGTTTGTTTTATTATTATTATTATTATTCGTTTAATTATTAAATACAATACAGTACAAAACATTTTATAAATTACCCAGTGATGAATACATTTGAATGCGATTATCATGAAGCCTGCAGAAAACAATTTTACTAAGGGGGAATCCGTCGTGACTGAAGTTACAAATTGGGAGTTTTGTGACAAATATTATTGTCAAGGTTTTTGGCTAACTATACTAGGCCCTTGTTTGGCCATGAGCAGCATTTGATGGCAAAAAACAGTAAAAGACATAAGAAAAAAATTCTCAATATAAGTACTAAAATACTAACGGAGACTGACTTATCTTTTTGTTTTTTTGCAATGTAGTGTTAACGCTTTCAGTCCCAAGCCCAATACGAAGGGGCTCCACCCAAATCCCCAGATGAGAAAGTTGAGGAAGTTGAGTAGGTTTTTAACTCAATAGTACAGCCGTGGGTTGAATAGGTGTGAGGTGCCGCGGGTTGAAAAGGTGTGAGGTGCCGCGGGTTGAAAAGGTGTGAGGTGCCGCGGGTTGAAAAGGTGTGAGGTGCCGCGGGTTGAAAAGGTGTGAGGTGCCGCGGGTTGAAAAGGTGTGAGGTGCCGCGGGTTGAAAAGGTGTGAGGTGCCGCGGGTTGAAAAGGTGTGAGGTGCCGCGGGTTGAAAAGGTGTGAGGTGCCGCGGGTTGAAAAGGTGTGAGGTGCCGCGGGTTGAAAAGGTGTGAGGTGCCGCGGGTTGAAAAGGTGTGAGGTGCCGCGGGTTGAAAAGGTGTGAGGTGCCGCGGGTTGAAAAGGTGTGAGGTGCCGCGGGTTGAAAAGGTGTGAGGTGCCGCGGGTTGAAAAGGTGTGAGGTGCCGCGGGTTGAAAAGGTGTGAGGTGCCGCGGGTTGAAAAGGTGTGAGGTGCCGCGGGTTGAATAGGTGTGAGGTGCTGCGGGTTGAAAAGGTGTGAGGTGCTGCGGGTTGAAAAGGTGTGAGGTGCCGCGGGTTGAAAAGGTGTGAGGTGCTGCGGGTTGAAAAGGTGTGAGGTGCCGCGGGTTGAAAAGGTGTGAGGTGCTGCGGGTTGAAAAGGTGTGAGGTGCCGCGGGTTGAAAAGGTGTGAGGTGCCGCGGGTTGAAAAGGTGTGAGGTGCCGCGGGTTGAAAAGGTGTGAGGTGCCGCGGGTTGAAAAGGTGTGAGGTGCCGCGGGTTGAAAAGGTGTGAGGTGCCGCGGGTTGAAAAGGTGTGAGGTGCCGCGGGTTGAATAGGTGTGAGGTGCTGCGGGTTGAAAAGGTGTGAGGTGCCGCGGGTTGAATAGGTGTGAGGTGCTGCGGGTTGAAAAGGTATGAGGTGCCGCGGGTTGAATAGGTGTGAGGTGCCGCGGGTTGAAAAGGTATGAGGTGCCGTGCCGTGCTGGGGGAGGGTTTCCGGCGGCGGCGGCCGTGTGTGGACGAAGGCGGCGTGCTTACGCTTCTTGGCCTGGGCCTCGAACAGCGAGAAGTTCTGGCGGGTGGCGAAGCGGCAGTCCACCTTCTCCCCGTTGATGTGCGAGTGCGGCAGGGACTCCAGCAGCCTCTGCAGGGAGGACTCCGAGGCCACCACCACCTCCGCGTACCTGCAGAGCGCACACTCGCAGCATGAACAGGGCAGCATGAACAGGGCAGCATGAACAGGGCAGCATGAACAGGGCAGCATGAACAGGGCAGCATGAACAGGGCAGCATGAACAGGGCAGCCTGGCGCGTAGCAGCTAAGGTACACGGCCGTCTGAGATCAGAAGCGGGGAGCCAACCAAAGTCTGCAGAAGAACTGAGGCAAGTTCTCCAACATGCTTGGAACAACCTCCCTGCTGATTGTCTTATAGAACTGCAGGACAGCGTCGGCTATCTCAGAGAAGTGATGCGGTTTTAACGCCGAAGGGTGGTCACAAAAAATACTGATTTGATTGAGTTTTTAACTATTCTGCCAAATTACTAAAATGTCATGGAAAATGTATAGTACGTTTATTTAGGACCTTTCATTGAATTATTTTTAAAAGAATCTTATCTGTGCAGAATGTTATACTTTTGCACAGTACTGTATACACAATACATAAACAAAGCTGTTAGTTAAAGCTGTTCAAGCAAATTCATGCAACAAGATTGGGGGGGAGGAAAAGAAAAAAAAAAAAAAACATTGCCAAGATGGTGAATCAAATGGCATAAAACGTGGCACAGCCGATTCGGTAAGCGGAACCAGCATGAAGTCTGCACACGCCAAACGTACGTTGGGGAAGGCCAGCCCTCCACTCTAACCTCACCCTCTGGATTGGCCGTTGGCTCTGTTTTCCGCAAACTTGATCTCCAGGATGTCCTTGACGCCGATCCGGTTGGCCACGTTGATCAGGTCGGTGTCCGTGGTCCACTGAAGGAGGAGAGGAACACCAGGTTACACACTGCAGGGGCCAAACGCACCCTCTTGCTTCGTTCAGCTCTGGTACCGGATAAGCGAGGTAACAGTGAAGCAAAAGAGGGCTGCACTGGAATCCTAATATCACAGAGTCCCTCACAAACAGTCTCTCACAAACAGTCTCTCATTTTTTAAAATCTCCATTTAGTTTTACATGTCCATTCTCCAGCGTCTCTTTACCAAGAACAGGCTGTTTTAGTCCCGTGTCTTTAAGGCTCATTGATATCAATGATCCTCTGTTCCGATTGGCTGGCTAGCTCTGACTGACTGAATGCCGCGCTGAAGCAAACCAGTGTATCGATGTGATGTCAGAACATCACGGAAGGGATCAGAACTGGGTCAAATAGGTAATTGGTTTTGATTCAAGTACTTTTCTATCCTTAAGGGAGCTTGTCTGGTTCATTGGAACTTTTGAAATACTTGCAGAAAGTGCAAACCCAAACTTCTGGTCCTCTTGGTTAGCTCAATTGCACCAGGCAAGATCAATCGAGCAAAGAAAAGTGTTTGATCTTGCCAAAGTTTGAAACCAAAACAATGGCATAATTGACCCAGGTCTGAAATGTATCACAGCTGATGAAGTACCCTGGCGGACATGGACCCCCCGGAGCCCTGGCCCGGGAGAACCGAACAGAGCAGGGTCAGCTGACCTGTGGGCCTCTTCCGGGAGTGCTGGCGAACGATAACCAAACGAGCCAAAATGGAGTCTCTTTACACACAGATGCTTTGTTTTCAAAGGTCCAAAATGCATTTATATCAGCTGCCCCGACCGTCAAGTCACCTCCCTGACTGAGGAGGGTTATTTATTCTTTTTGGTTCGTTTAATACTTTAAATGCCCTTCCTATGCTTCAGATTCAAGGACTTTAAATCCATTCAAGGTTCCATTGCCACAAATTGAAGAACCCCCCATAAAAATAAAAAAAACTTTACGGCAGCTTATATCACAAGGGCTGCAGCCCGTCAATACAGGGCCGTAAAACAGGCTTGAGTGCCCCTAAAGACCATCATCCTGGGATCAGGCTTTTCAGGCCCATGCCAAGCCACAAATATTGCCTTCTGTATGGAGGAATTGTATACAACGTGGACATACTGCTTTTCTATATTATCAAAATCACTCAAAGAAAAATAACTTTAAAGTACATCAAATTAGTAATTCTCAAGCTCTTTCAAAGCCTTCAAAACAGGGGTGCCCAGTTTTAAACAGAATACCAAAAACAAAACAAAATAAATAAACAAAATTAACAACAGCGGGGGAGTGGGGGAGAGTTTATGTAGTCATTGCAAGATAATATACACTCAGTGAGCATTTTATTAGGCATTTATTAGACTTCTACTACTGTAGCCTATCCACTTAGAGATATGCATTGCGTGTTCAGAGATGCTCTTCTGCATACCACTGTTGCAATGTGTGGTTATTTGCGTTACTGCTACAGTAGCAGAAGATCAATAAGTAAAAAAAATTAGTCTAATAAATAGCTAAAAATGTGCTCACTGTGTGTATAGCGAAGTACATGTTTTTTCCATTTAGTCCGTAGAGTGTAGCACGGGAACAGCCAGCAAGAACTGCAACTGCAATCATATTGACACATTCTAACTCAAGTTCTGAAATGGGAGGCTTTTGTTATTAGACCTTTTCTGATTTCATATTTTATTTCCTGTTTGTAATCAAACAATTAATACGAGACCAAAACACAGATTTGTGAGCTTTTATTTAAGGGTATTTTTTATCCATTTTAGTTTCACCATATAGTAATTACAGAACTTTTTATATGTAGTCCCCCATTTCAAGGTTTGAGACAGATGAACAATGTCAAATGAGTCATTGTTTGTATTTGTTTTAGAATGTTTGAGACATTCTTGCATATCTGACAGCAGCATGATGGGTTGAAGCTCATTTCATACCTTCAACCTTTGATGACTTAAATCCATTGAGCCAAGAAATGTGTTCTACACTGTATCAGAATTGTCCCACCCCCAAGGTCCCACAGAGATCCGTTCAAATGCAAAGAGTTTTAGTGTTGCTTGTAGGACAACTTGAAAATAAGATATCCAGACATGCAAATGACATGCAACCAAATACAAGAAATGACTCTTTGATGTTATGTTCATTTGTCTAGAAAATTGAAATGAGAGACTACATATAAAAAGTGCTGTAATTACTACATGATGAAACCAAAATGTATAATAAAAAATACCCTTTAATAAAAGCTCAAAGTCTGTGCTGTATGAATTGTTTGATTACAAACAGAGGTGACTCCAAACTTTTGAAGGGTAGAGTACGCTGCCCTGGACCTATGAAAGTTACTGTAAAACTAAAACCATGAAAAGCAAAAGAAGAAACTAAGAAGAGAAATTAAAACTATAATATGTCTCTAAATCAGTGGTCTCCAACCCTGGTCCTGAAGAGATATTGGGTCTGCTGGTTTTTGTTTTCACCTTAAAATTAGCACCCTGTTGAGACCCAGGAACCAGATGAGCTGGGTTAACTGTGTAATCAATAGCTCTAATTGATTAATTAAGTGCAGAGTAACAACGAAAACCAGTCTCATATGCATTTCACTTGTGTTGTGCAAAATGTAGACATTTCAGTTACCAGGGCTTATGAAGTAGATTAGGTAGGAAAAGAGATACTTATACACTGTATGAAATGGCAGCACCATTAAAACTTGTCTGGGAGCATTTCATATAATGCGTGGGTATCACTTTTCCGACGTCAGACCATCCAGACATCACTCGAAACGGACTCCTGGGCAAACTCACCCAGGAGAAGTTGCCCACGTAGACGGCCAGCCTCTTACTCCGCCCGCCGCTGTAAGTGTACAGGATGGCCGGCTTGTTTTCGGGTTTGGTCGGCTGAGCCTTGTTGGAAGACGAGGCCTCCTCTCTCAGCAACCTCTCCTGACTGACGGACCCCGTCAGGACGTCGTCGTAGAGGTCGCTCGCCTCGGCCCTCCCCACGAAATCGCCATCCTGAGGAGGATATATTGAACGTAACGTCTCTGACAACCATCGCTGCATTTAAGTACCGCATTTAAAAGATGCCGTGTTTACATACACTACACCAAATGTTGAGAACACAATGAAAGCTAAACAAAAAGACCTAAGAGTAGAAGAGGTGGAATGATAGACAATAAGCTAAGAATTTGAGAGCCAGGAGTTTAAAAGGAACATACAGATACAAAGTTTTTAATGCCTCCTTTCTACCTACCTATATATGCAGTGAGCACCATAATGAATTGGACAGTGGCACATTTCTTGTTATTTTGGTTCTGTCAACAGTTTGGTTCATTACTAGCAAGAAAAACTGATGAACTCAATTATGTCAAAAGACCTGGTAGACCGAGGAAGACCACTGCAGTGGATGATCGAAGAATACTATGGTGAAGAAAACCCCCTGCCAACGGCCCAACATATTAAAAAACACTCTCCTGAATGCAGGTGAAGATGTGTCCAAGTAAAGCATACTTAGAAGACTACACCAGGAGGACTACAGAGGGTACACTACAAGTTGCAAATCACGTGTTTGTTAAAAAGCACAAGTATTCTGGAACAAAGTCTTGTGGACAGATGAGGCAAAGATTAACAGGTACCAGAGTTGTGGGGAAAGGAAAGTGTGGCGGGGAAAGGAAAGTGTGGAGAGAAAAAAGGGAAATGCCCATGACCAAAAGATAACGGTTATTGTGACAATTGACTGGTTAACTTGACAGGCTAATACGAAACCACAATGCTATCCCGTTCGTAGCTAACTTGCTAGGCTAATTTAGCTAGAACTAAGTTACCTCAATGTGGTCATCTCTTCAATATTATAGTCTGCTCATATCCGTATTTCAGTGGTTGTACATTCACGCATGTTTTTTTATTTACAGTCAAGACACCAGCCTGCTGGCATCCTAGACAACGGTTTCTCCACCACTTGCGCCAATTCCAAACTAGCACAGTTAGTGCTAACGTTAGCTAGCTAATCGACCGACAATAATAAATGGCCATGTCCTAGCTAACGCCAGACATCAGCCAACTAGCTAGCCAATTAGCTAATATAACGTCCTTGCAAGCTACCTATATCCTTAGCATTCATTAACATTATTGAATTTAACGTTATCAATTTCACGCTTGCTTCCTCCTCGTAACCGGCTGGTCAGGATATTTCCCCCACATGTTCCGGGCTCCCACATGCCGCCCCCTCATTCTCACTCACCTCGCCACTGTTTTGATTGAAATCATCTTCACCGTAGATGTCTATAAGCTCCGCTGCATCCGCCGGGCCCGCTGCACCCGCCATCCCCAATCTCGAATGAGCAACGCGGGCCCTGCCCTGTGCAATTTAAACCGGTCGCTCTACGAAATACTGAATTCAAGTTGAATATGCTCGTATTTATCAGTGTCCTTTAGCGCGCTGAGTGTGTATTTAAATCCCTCCGTTGTGCAGCTTTCCTGCAAACATTAGGAAGCTAGCCAGCTAGCTTGCTACTTTGTTAGCCAACATGTCCAATCCCTCCCCTTCCCGGTCCTTTCCCTCTCACCAACGATAACCGTGCTTAGGTAGCTTGGTTGTGCTGTGACAGTTTATCACTATATTCCAAAACCTCCTATAATCTAAGCACTTTTTTCCTGTCCCTTTAAAACAAATACATTATCTTGGATTTTAGTCCATTTCAAACAGTCCTCCTACTTTCCATCGCCTCTCGATAAACCTCACGCCGGAACCAAATACTCCTGCCTTCACAGTGTTGCGCGCGTGAGCGTGGTGCGAAACACTCATCGTATGGTTCCGGGGGTAGCAACTTTGTGTAACACCAATTGATATTGAAGACTTGTCCAGCATCAGATGTATTGAAACTTAAATATCTTCTCCTGGAAATAATATTTTCCTTTCACATACAAATTTTTGTTTTATGCGGTTTGATGTTAATATACATGATGTGTCTTATTCCATACAAACTATAAGATCATACTGGTAATGAACAAAGTTGCATGACCTCACCAATATGGCGACAAAACATGTCCTCTGATCTCTTCGTGACCTTTGAACCCAAGTAGATCGTAGTACGGAATGCTCAACGAAAACGCATTGAGACTGAAGCGAGGAAAAAGAAAGAAAGAATGTCGTCTGCCATTGCTGTGAACAAAGTGAGTGATTTAACAGAGCTGATGGATCTTTTGTGTACATACATCTAGAAAAATATACGTCGGGTGGGATTTTCTTAAACGTGACTATCGAGCATTTTAACCGTGCACGAATTACCATGGAGGTCATGTAAATGACAGGAGCTGCCAGGTCTTCTTACTTAGCATTGTAGCTAACTTACGTAACTTAAATCAGTATAGTATGACAGATCTGTAGTGGGATGAAGTAGACAAACAAACAAACAAACAAACAAAAATATTCGTGAATTATCTGTCAGGGTAGTACGATTGGCTAGTTTTGTGCTTCAGTCCCGGTGTTGCGCAGGTGAGGGCAGTGTGACTCAAGTCTTACGAAATGCACACCAGCCCCCTTCATTTGTGTTGTGGTGTTTTGTAACAGACTTTAATCACTGATGCTTCTCTGATATAAATACAGCTTAAGATAGATAGTCTGGCTGTCTTTTTAAGGTATTTATTGGATAGTTTAGCGGGACCGCAATGGGAAATTTCAGATTTTCATGTGTTCCATACCTTTTATAATTTATGATTATGTTCATAATTAATTCACTATGTCTTTTTCAAATTCATTTTATTTTTTGGGTAAGAACATCTTGCCTAATAATAATAATAATTATTATTATATTTTTGTTGTGGTATTAATTCTCATTAATTATAATGTTGTTCTTTTGCTAGCTTGTGAGTGGCCTTTGCCGGGTGTCATGGCGACGGGTTGCGGTGGGTGCCGTTTCAACCCGCGGTTACCGTGGCGAGGCGCCCGGGGACTCTGGCAGTGATCTCATAGAGATTCCCCTGCCGCCGTGGCAGGACAAGCCGGGCGAGGCGCTCGACATCAAGCGGCGGAGGCTCCTGTACGAGAGCCGCAAGAGGGGCATGCTGGAGAACTGCATCCTGCTCAGGTCAGCCTGCCAGGGAGACGGCAAACACCTGGCATTTATATATAGCGCCTTTATCCAAAGCGCTGTGCAATTGATGCCTCTCAGTCACCCATGCATACACACACTCCCACACCCCCACACCAAAGGCGATTGGCTGCCGTGCAAGGCACCAACCAGCTCATCTTGCTCAGGGACTTCTTTGACACACCCAGGGCGGAATTGAACCGGCAACCCTCCGACTGCCAGGCGCCTGCTCTTACCCCGTCACCCCTTATTTGTTAACAAGTGTTCTCAGGGATTCACATGCATTTTCATTGCGCATTCACCCAATTAGCATATTGAATGGGAAGTGGCTGAAAATTATTTTTTGTATTTGTATTTTTTGTCATGACAAGCTCAGTTGGTGCAAATCAGACCATTCTGGGAGCTAGGTGGAGATAATCAGTGCATATAATCCGGCTCTGTTTTGGTTCACTAATTATGGAAGCAACTTTCAAGCAGCATGTTGGTGCAGGACCCATATAATGTAACCTTGCTGTGAAATGTGGTTCTGCTTACTGACAAAACTTTGGATTGTTACATTAGATTTAAAAATATATTGATAGGTCAGAAAACATACTATCATATAAAAACAAATTTTTATACATGTAAATCTTCTCCAGATGTTTTGTGAATTTTGGGCTATTATGCATACAAGGACTTCCAGCTGATAGTATTGCTTGATGAGGCCTGTCTGTTGGTTGACATTACATTACATTTTATTTAGCACACTTTTATCCAAAGCGACATACAAAACAGTGCATATCAAGGTCATAGAACAAAACAACTGAACACATCAGATAAGGTGGTTTTCGTAAAGAGAATTCATACACGACTGGTTGTAAGGCCATGACCATAAGTCCAGTACACAAGGTAGATAGGCCAAGTCTGTCACTATCTTACCAGGACATCTACAACTTCAGGAACTACAGTGAAGGGACTAATACAAATTCAGAAGTCCTAGATTAAAGTACGAAATACAAGTGGCACAGTTTGCAGTTGCAGTTTGCGGTCTGCAGTCTTCTTTTTAAAGCACACCATCTGTATTAGACAGTCACGGTGTGAGTGAATAAAATACAAGCCTTACGTTTACTCCTTTCTGTTATATAAAACATTCATTTACAATTGGTGTCCTTGAAGGTCCTTGAAAAGCCCTTGAATTTGTCTTGCATCAGAAATGTTGTAGGAATGAAAATTGTCCTTGAAAAGTCCTTTAGAAACGCAACAGGAACCTTGACAGGGGATGTACAGGGAATACCTTTTTCTCTGCAGCCTTTTAAGGTCTTTTGATTAAAATAAGAAAGAGACTCTGATGTTGATAGTTCGACTGTGCATCAAAGCCCTCCTTCATGTGGCTGGTACGACATATTCCTGATAGCAACTGATGGAATCTGACTATTTTCTTCTTACTGGATGTTGTCGATTGACAGCACATTACATCAGCCGCACATCAGAATCACGTTATTGCACATTATATTTCTCCTTCATGTGAGCTTTTATAAAGTTGTTGCACTTCACAGTATTCTGGAGCATAATTCAGAACTACCAGCTTTTGTGCGATTAGTAGGTTGTGTGTTTATGCAGTTGAATTTGCTGTTGGAGATGTAGATTATATCAGTAAGCGCATACTGGTATATGCTTTAACATTGCCCTTACATTACATTACATGTCATCTGGAGCAATGTGGGGTTAAGGGCCTTGCTCAGGGGCCCAACAGCTGTGGGGTTTTTATCGTTGCTGGTCCCAGTCGTGTACCTTAGCCACTATGCTACAGGCTTCAACATTTATGTCACCTCGATTATGTCATCATAACCTTCAGTGAGGCTATGGTTGGCAAGGTTACCGAGCGGTTGCTGCCCTCTCCCCTGGCAGGCGGCATAACGTTAATACCTGCATGTTTTTAAGTGCAAGTCAGTTCAGCTTTACTGGTACAATAAACCATTGTAAATCCCTTCCTATCATTGAACAAGGCTCGTTGACATGTTGACCTTAAATTCGGGCTTCAAAATATACAGTTGACTGGCAAACACTCTCCAAAATGTTGTATAGCTGTCCTATCATTCAAATTCATTGGTTGAAATTGCCGCAGCCAATGTCATGGGGGGCGTGTCATCATCAGTGCGTTCACAGAGAAGGGGGAGGGATAAACAGTGTTGTGGTTTGAGGGTGCTTGTTGCTGGAAATTCTGAAATTAGGAAATTCTGAGGAGTCTGAAATTACTTATTGTACAAACAGAACTCCATGCATTACAACATGTGAAAAAAGTATTTTCAGTTCAGTTCAAAAACAAAATGGGTGTGATGTGTGCTGTACTTCATAGAGCCCCAGAGCCACGTGCAAGACCCCCCCCCATCCCCCATTTTACCAGCTGTGGCCCCTCTTTGCTTTCTACCTGTCTGAATGAAGCAAAGTTCAGGTCGCCCTGCTCTCAAAAAACTGATTGCACGTGTTAGAGCCACGCTGCATTTAATTTGAGTTGTAGGGCCAAACTAGAATGTTTCAGTATGAGTGGCCATAGAGTATCCACCGTTATCACGGCTTTTTCTACATGCAGACTGCTGTTTAAGGTTGGTGGCGGTCAGAGTTTCCATTACTGGTCTTGCAGTTACTGTCACTGCAGAAATAACATTTATGTGGGCCATTGCGATAGTTTTTGCACTTTGAATGCTTCTGACATTGTTCTAACGTCATATTGCAGAAATGTGTGGGAATCTGACCAGTCCGTTCACCGAGTGATTCAGCTTGTGCAACGGCTTAAATTCTGACTGCACGACACACCGCTCTAGTCTTACCTGTTTTGAAAATGCACGCAGCAACACTTGGCTAACCCCCTGCTCCCCCTCCCTTTGTTCAGTCTGTTTGCCAAGCAGTACCTGAACACCATGACGGAGACCCAGCTGTATCAGTACGACAAGCTGATCAACGAGCCCAGCAATGACTGGGACATCTACTACTGGGCCACAGGTGAGAGGGAGAGAGTGGGGGGCGGAGAGAGGGAGGGAGAGGGAGAGGGAGAGAGGGAGGGAGAGGGAGAGGGGGGGGGGAGGGAGAGGGAGAGGGAGAGGGAGGGGGGGGGGGAGGGAGAGGGAGAGGGAGAGAGGGGGGGGAGAGGGAGAGAGGGGGGGGGGAGGGAGAGAGGGGGGGGGAGGGAGAGAGGGGGGGGGAGGGAGAGAGGGAGGGGGGGGGAGAGAGGGAGGGAGAGGGAGGGGGAGAGGGAGAGAGGGAGGGGGGAGAGGGAGAGAGGGAGGGGGGAGAGAGGGGGGGAGGGAGTGGGAGAGAGAGGGGGGGTGAGGAAGGGAGAGAGAGAGAGAGAGAGAGGGGAGGAGAGAGGGAGAGGGAGAGAGAGAGGGGGAGGAGAGAGAGAGGGGGAGGAGAGAGAGACAGAGAGCGAGAGAGGAGAGAGAGATGAGGAGGAGAGGGGGAGGAGAGAGAGACAGAGAGCGAGAGAGGAGAGAGAGATGAGGAGGAGGAGGAGGAGGAGGAGGGGTGGAGAACGATGAGGGAGCCAGGGAAAAGGAAGATATTACAAGCTGTTGCAGACAAGCGCGTCGGTGCAGTGTTTGTGCAGAACTCAGGGCCCTGTGAATTGTCAGCTAAGCAGTTGGTGACAAACGCTAATCTTCCCTATCTTAACCCAAGAGCTCTCTCAATAGGGGATCCACTTGTAACGAGTCCCTCCCGTTGACTAAATGAAACGGGCTCGCCGTCGTCTTATCTTGTTAGACTCTCTGATAGGTTTGGCGTCTAAGACTCAAGCCAGTCGATGCGATTAGCGTTTGTTTACTGGTTCTTGTGTCGCCCGTGGTAAACTTAAGCCCTTTCATTCTGAAAACATGTTCTCTACATCAAATGCAGATCATCAGCCATATTCAGTCACCTATCGTGCGTTATAAGGCTGAACATGTCTAGACACTACATATACTGAATATGACAGATCAGGATTACATGCACATTTCTTAATGTTTAAATGTCATTGTTGCAGCCATGCTGTTGCCACAGTGGTGGAGACTGCAGGCATACTTGCAACAGGGGTGTAAAGTGTGACAATTAGAGTCCAAAATTGTACCTTTTGCTAGACACGTTTTCAGGCAATTATTTGTAGGTTTGATGTATACGAATGTTGCTTGCTCTACACACATTCGTTTTCGGTGTGTAATAAAGCATACCATATCATTTGGAAGTTATCCTTAAGGTTTTCGCTACCTTTTTTTTTATCTGTGCTGCCAAGCTTTTGCCCTTACAATCGCCGGTGCAGCTGGCACTTTTTGTTCATGCTCAGCTTTGTCTTTCTCACCGGGAACCTTGTCGTGTATCTGCACAGGAGCCCAGCCCACACCCCCGGACTACCAGGGCGAGGTGATGGACCTCCTGCAGGAGTTCACCAAGAACCGGGACCAGGAGCAGCGGCTGAGCGCGCCCGACCTGGAGTACCTGGACCCTGGGAAGCAGTGACCGACGCTCCCCTCTCACGCGGGGGCTACACGCGGACAGACCCGCTGGCCAATGTCACGACTCAGCTCCCGCGCCCCTTTATAACATGTACTCTTTAAAATGTGTATGGGGCAGGCTGTAGCCTAGTGCCTAACGTAAATGACTGGGACCCGGGAAGGTTGGTGGTTCAAGCCCCGGTGTAGCCACTGTAAGGTCCTTGCAGCTGTCGGGCCCTGGAGCAAGGCCCTTAACCCCACACCCATCCGGGGGGGATTGTCCCCTGCTGTGTCGAATCAATTGTAGGTCGTTTTGGATAAAAGCATCAGCTAAATAATTGTATAATATAATGCAGTGAATCCCTTAACTTGCCACATGCCCGCTGGTTCCTCTCGGTATCGTCTGTGCAGCAGTGGCGGTGTTAACGAGGTTTGTAAATGTGCCGTACCTCCAGTGGGGAGTGTTTTTTCTTCTGCTCGTCTTGGTCGAACACGAAAGCCCTTGTCGGGAAACGGTGGTCCGCTGGCCTTTGTGTGTTTAACAGCCTGGATGGAGAGGGCCTGTTTTATAGCATGATTGATGCCCTGCCTTTAGGGCTCGAGGTTTTGTGGAGTGCAGGGAATGGACAGGCTCCTGTACCGCTGAGAAATAAAGCTTTCTTTGTTCCCGGACTGCTTCTCTCCAATGTCAGTGATTCCGTGTGAAAGCAGCCAATTTGAGAAAAACCTCCCACGTCCTAGTCTCAAATGTTCTTCTGATTGTCTATATTTGTTGCTTTTTATGAATTATGAAAGGCATTCCAAGGTTTTTTTGTGAATTCTACTTAGGTTCTGAGTTATGCCTCTACAAAACATAAATAATAGCAAAAAATAGCATTTCATTTTAGAGCATTTTCAGCAGCCTGTAAATCCTGTTCTAATAAAGGTATTAGATTTCTGATTTCTGTTGCCTCTAAACCTGAAAAAATAATCTTGAGTGCCCAAAAATGTTAAATATGATGTTTGAGGAACTTACAGGAAAAGGTATATTTGTGTAACAGTCATAAAGCAAAGGTGTCATTCCGTGAAAAATCAACCAGAGGTGTAGGACAGCGCTACTGAACTCTACAGGTATTTGCTCCTGCCGTGCACTACACCACCTGATTTCACTTAATTATTTTACGTGCTTGATTCATACTGTAAGCTAATTAGTGAAATCAGGTGGTGTAGCGCTTGGTTGAAGCAAATGCTGGTGGTGGTGAGGCAGTCTAGACCATACCCATACGATCCTGACAATGCTTTAAATATAGATTTTATGTTTGATTGACATGTGTGTCATTATAGTTATTTACATTACGCTGAATAGTTATTTTGCGGATTGTGTAAGTGGATACATCCCTCTGCGATAATTTATGGTTATTTCAAAAAATGCCAGCCACTTCACACTTTAATTGACAATAAAACATACTTTGATGTCTTCCTACATCAGCTTGAAATACTGGTAAATATCTTGGTTAAGAATTCTCTATTGAATATATGAAGAACATTCTCACAAATAAGCAGTTGGCCGATTTTGACTGAGCCCTGCTTTAGCCATTAATCTTTTTTGCATCCCATTCCAGGGGTATGCCAGGTTTATATTTTTTTGATTGATTGATTTTTATTTATTGAAGAGTCCTGCATCTCATTCCAGGGTGCCCAGCCCATATGGGCAAATAAAACACTACTGAACTTTTCAAAATGGCAAGTACAGTCATTTTATTAATGCTGTTTTTGACTGGCTGCTTCCAGCATGTCATGGCCTTTCTAGTCTTATTCACCAGGTATCAGACCTGCACAGAGCAGTTTCATTTGGCCTGTATGACACAATTTGAGAAGCTTGAAGTCGCCCAGCATGTGCCATGAAAAGCCATTGGTTTTCAAATAGAACTGTCAAATGAAGGGGGCTTCTGTAATACACATTGGAGGGAAATTAACCGGTGTCAGTAGATTCAAGGTTTTACTGGCAGGGAATTTTTGAATTTGAGCTGTAGCCGAAGTAACGGTGGTAAGTATAACTTATCTTGACAAGACGACCCTTGCAGAATTTCAATTCAGCTTTTTGGCTGTAATGCCCTAAAATGGCCACAAGATGGTAGTGTGCCCTGAATGTTTATCAACTCCAGCGTTGCATGTTTGTCGAGTGTTCTTCGCGTTTCAGCACTTCTTTATTCGAAGGGAACAAACCATTTTCCCCCCTGTACATCTTTCTTGGTATCCAGTAAAATATGACCTTGTCTTTGATCTAAAAATTAGTTATTCTTGGCCATCATGTCACTATCCTTGGGGAAGCGTTTAAGAATGAATTGTAATACATCAGAATGTATAAATGTCACTATGATATCATCGTACAAGTGGTATAAATCATCTGACAATCTGTTAAATGAAAAATGTATACTTACTGGTTATGTGTGTGTGTGTGTACAGTGGGCTCCAGAATTATTGGCACCCTTGATAAATACGCACAAAAATACTGTAAACTACAAATGTTACAGTTATTGACATAAGCTTTATTTTGCAACAGGTTTCACAATTATTGGCACCCCTGGTTTAATACTTTGTGCAAACACCACTGGCAAAGATTACAGCCATAAGTCTTTTCCGATGACCTCTGGTAAGATTAGACAACATATTTTGAGGGATTTTCAACCAGTCCTCCATGCAGAACTATATCCTTGGGTTTGCATTTATGGCCCCCCTTCTGTTAAGACCACTGGTTTTGAATGGGATTTTATTCGTTGGATTTTGATATATGTTTTGAGTCATTGCCCGGCTGGACAATCTACTTACGACCAAGTCTCAGATTCCTAGCAGAGGCAACCGGATTTCCTGCCAAAATTTCCTGATACTTTCTTGAATTCATTGTGCCATTGTGCCACTAGCAGCAAATCATCTCCAAAACATACCTCTATATTTAACAGGAGGTATGAGGTGCTTCTCTTTGTATGCATTCCTCTTTTGCCACCGAACATGTTGATGGTGTGTGTGGCCAAAACATTCAATTTTGATCTCTAATCTCAAATTAAGGTTTGGCAAATTGAAGGTGCTTGGTTTAGTTTATTGTGCTCAGTAAGGGCTTTTGGAAGGGCCACCCTTTCAAAGAATTTGTTGGCATGGAGGTGCCATTTTATGGTTATGGACTTGGTGACTCCAAGATGCAACCAATCTCCTCAATTCTGTGATCTATGATCCTTGAGTTCTAGTGAAACAGAAAGTGATGGAATGACACAATATAATTCCTTTAGACTGTGATTAACTACATTAGGTAAAATGTAAGGTCGGTGGTTCTAATCCTGGTGTAGCCACAATAAGATCTAGTCAACTGTACGTTGCTCTGGATAAGAGCGTCTGCCAAATGCCATTAATGTAATGTATGTAAAATGTGCCTGTACCAAGTAGCCTGTTTCTGATCGAGTGTTACATGTGTATTCCTCAGCATAAAATGTTTGTTGTGCTCCTGTTTGTGTTATGTTTGCTCTTTGTACTGCTTGTCTCTCTGTCTTGTCACTGCTTAACTGGTTGTTTTTCGATGCTTGAGGTGAGTCAGTCGCAGTGGTCTCTCAGTTATGCCAATATGCCACTCATCCTTTTCCCTCCCTCCCTCCATCCCTCCCTTGCTTCTCCCATCTGCCCTTAAGAGGTGTATTTGGATGCTGTCTCTCCGTAATCAGAAGTAGAAATCGTCTGTTCCTGTTACGCTCCGTTTCCTTGACATATTGGAACTAATGTAATGATCGCAACCAGGATGCAAACCGTGCATTCAGCTTACAAGGCCACTGATTGCAGCTCGCCGAACACGCGCGCACATACACACACAAACACACACACACACGCACGCACACACATACACACACAAACACACACACACACACACCACACACACACACACACACACACGCATGCACACACACACACACACACACACACACACACACACACGCACGCACTTATAGGCCGATGCTTTTGAAGAATGCCATTGTTCCAGAACTTCTCATCGAAAATACCGAGCAAACGGAATATGATTTCAAACCCAAACGACTGCAGGCCATTTAACTTTGCATATCTCCAAACGCCTTCAGCAGTAGCGTAGTCTTGCTGGTTTTTGTTTAAAAAGTAGCGGTGGAATAGATTAACAATAAAGACACGCGGCACCCCTGATGGTGACAAACGTCTATTTTAGTATCAGGCCGGGGAGTGCAATGTTTCTTTAAATAGCCTGCCGTGATGTAAGCAGGGATCTCCCACTGAGCGATCCGCTGGGTGTACCTGCGACCGTCTGTTCAGAGGACGCCACCTTGGGGCCCCCTGTTTGCAAGAGCGCGGCTGTCTGCATCTCCTTATGTGTGTCTGTCCATCTGCTCCCGGAGTCCTTTTTCACCTCGCTGCGTGGCGGTCCCTGCCAGAGCCACCGACATTCGTGACAGCTAATCCCGTATGCTTATTTTGCTCGTTCTATAGCTTTGCGTGCGGCTAAGTGTTTTATAATTAGCTCGCGGATGCTGGAGACATTGTGTGTTGATGGCTTTATTGTCACAGCAGTACCAGTAAAGGATGTTAAGAATCCGAATTTATCTCAGTCTGTCTCCCTGTGCTGCTTCGGTCTTCAGTCAACCAGAACATTATTTTTGTCAAACACTCCACCTTCACACCGCATTCTTCCGTTATGGAATTTCAGTGATAAAACTGTCGTGGCCGCCCCCTCCCTGCCTATTCTGGATTCAAATTCAAATCTGCATGCTTAAATGGCTCCAGTATTTGTAAACAATACAGCAAAAATGTCATTATACACATTGAAATAGCTCCCACACATAGACCTACTTTGGTCAGGATGCCCCTGACTAGGCCTACAGCGCTGAACTGCTGGGAGACCAGGTGAAAAGGAGCGCTTTCTGCCTGTCACCGTTCTAGTTTAATATTGATTTAGCTGGGAGAAATGATTGTACATTGTCCTCCTCCTTGTCCACATCCATCAGTGGGAAAATGAAAGAAGAACAAACCTCTATTTTTTCTGTATTGAAGGGCACCATGCTCCCCACAGAGATGGTCAAAGGCATTATTTTTAAAACCAGACCACATTATCTTTGCTTTAAAACATTAAATCTCACACTGAGGCAGCACATTTTCTCAAAAATAATCTTTTTCTGAAGGAAAAAAAAACAGAAATCCTGCCGTAATCTATTGTGTCAAACAGTCCTTCAAACACACTGACCCTTCGCAAGTTGCCGTTCTGTAAAACAATTTAAGCTGATAAAAACATTCCATATTTTTTTTGGCATACAGAATTTAATTTGTGTGCTAGACAACCTTGACGTCTATGTACATTCATTTCAGTTTTGTGCTTCTTTCCTACTGTTCATATACAATATACATATGCTCAATTCAATTGCGTGCTGACATTATAAGGCATAATACAATTCAATGAACATTTCCACTCATTTGGAAAATGCCGTACGTTTGTGCGGCAGCTTGTACTCAATGGCTAAGTAGTGTTCAAGGGGAGAGGAGGAGGTGGAGGAGGAGATCGGGAAGGGAAATGGCAAGGAAGTCTGAGAGAACAAGACAGCAAGTGCTAATAAGTGAAGCTGATAAATTGAAGTTCTCCTTTGTTTGAGCTCACTTCGAGTTTTTCTGAGGAGGTGTGGGAGAATTGGCACGACAGACATGATTGCATGTTTGAGACATCTCAGCTGAATAAACTTCCCCCGTTGGAAAGCTCGGTCTTTACAGACTGCTTCCGGAGCCTGCAAATTAACACACACGCTTGCCACCGCTAAAAAACAAAAAATATGTCAATCACATCATGTATTTTAGTCTCATATTGAGACTTAAAATCTTCCTTCTTTTACTTTTTTGCTAAATAAGAAAAAATATTACCAATGAGGCAAGATAGCTTGACTCATTTCAACATTTGCCAATGGGGTAAGAAAATGTGTAACAAACAGTAACTTAAACGTACAATAGGTAATTTTGGAACAACAAACACAACACACTCAAACCACAACACTGTTAATCCTTCCCACAGTCTATGAATATAATGTGGAATATAAAGTGTTATTATACAGCTCAGTGTTCTCATGCACTGTTTTGGAAAGCTGACAGTGACAAACGCAACAGATCCTGTGATCTTTTTGTAGTGTTCTAGTAAATAAAAAGTTTGCCTAACAGGTGACTTTATGAAATGTTGACTTATATTTTTTGTCTTTTTTAAGTTTTCACTTTAACCAACAATATTATGAGCAAGCAACTTATTTGGCTATGAAACTAGCTGGCTATATATCTAAGATATGATCATCTACCACAAATGATGCAAATATAACTTACATTTTGATACAAATAAAGGTTAAGCTAAACAGACATGACTGAACACCAAATTGCACTCCAGACAAGCGATCACTGAAATTCTATACTATTGCTTATTATCCAAGTGAATACTACATATCTAGTTATAAAACGATACCAGTTCATTATCAGTAGCAAGAAGCAAATTATCTATTAACTACTAGCTTGCTGAATTTACAAATATCCACCTGAGGCACAACGTTTGTGCAACTATGCTCGCAACGCTCGCTACAATGTTTGTGTTGCCTCAGGTGGACATTTGTAAATTTGTCGAGCTAACTTTGACTAATTTGCTTGCTACCAATAACAAACTGGCATTATTTTATAACTAGATATGTAGTATTTGCTTGGATAATAAACAATAGTATACAGAGTTTCAGTTATCGCTTGTCTAGAGCGCAATTTGGGAAGCTACACGCAAACAATCAAACAATACTTCATGCCATTGGCTGTGGCAATTAGAACACATTTTCAACCAATGAGATTGAATTATTGTACAGCTGTACAATGTTTTGGTATGTCAACTGTATATTTTTAAATCCGAATTTAAGGACTATAAACACAGGCCGAGAGTGAGTCAACATGTCAGTGAGCCTTACCTATTGTACCTTTAAAATAAGCTAATATCTTCTACTTGAGATAAGAAATAAGATCTTACAAGTCTCATTACAAGACTAAATGCTTAAGTGTGCATTGCATTTCATTGTGTACATTATGGACCAGATTCACAGACACAAATTAAGCCTAGTCCTAGACTAAGTTATATTTTTTCCATACAAAAACAAAAAAGCTTAAGCTTTGTCCATGAAATCGACCCCTAACTTTCTAGAACAGTACTCTGAGTGCAACTTTGTGTGAATGTTTACATGTTGCGATGCGTGAAATCTGTATATTCTGTTATATGTCTTATTGAGTATGCATGCACTCAAATTGAAATAGATGATGAATTAATTGTACAGTATTTCTATGATGGCGCAAACTCCATCATAGAAATCCAAACTGATGGAGTGTGGTCCAATGGGATGACTGGTAGGCTGGGGACAGATGGAGTGTGGTCCAATGGGATGACTGGTAGGCTGGGGACAGATGGAGTGTGGTCCAATGGGATGACTGGTAGGCTGGGGACTGATTGAGTGTGGTCCAATGGGATGACTGGTAGGCTGGGAACTGATGGAGTGTGGTCCAATGGGATGACTGGTAGGCTGGGGACTGATGAGAGTCAGCTGTGGGTGGAGGAGTGAATGTAATGCTCTTAATTAATGGAAGAAACAAAATAAGTAAATAAATAAATACGGCTTGACAACCCTGTTAGTAAAAACGTTTCTTTAATGTGGAACAAAATCAGAACTCAGCTCCACAGTGCCCCCACCTACCCCCCCACCCACCCGCCCCGGTAAAACCCACCCCCCCCCCACACACACACATACCCAGTTGTCGGGAAGGAGGGCGGGAGGAGGAGAAATCAATCAATAAGGTCACAGTCCACTCGGCCAAAAAAACAGGAGAGGCGGACAACCTGGAACTTAAAAAATCCGAGCGGTTCTGGGCCGGGCTAGAACGCACCTGCCTGCACCACCCCCCACCACAAACCACACCCACAGGAGAGTGAGTGGCAGACCCCTCTGGTAACCCCTGGAGACCACCCGGTCTGAGAAACTTCCTTTTTTCACCGTCTGTTGTCGTTCCCTTCTTAGGGTTGCGGGTGGGATCTGAAGGTGGCCCATCAGAAACCGGCGGACCCAGTGTCCGTGCAGAACCAACAGGAGGGACCGAAGGAGGCGGGGGCCACCCGGAACTCACCCCTGGGGTGGGGGGGGGGGGCGAGTATGGAAGGGTATTCCTTCAGTCGCAGCCGAGTCAACCGTTGCCAAACTGCCTTCCTCGGGAAGCAGCACACCGGAAAGCCTGGAGTCCATTAAACACTCGTCTGGTCTTTGAAAGGAATGTCTCGAGTCTTTAGGTTTTCTCTGGGAGCAAAGAAAGGAGGTGAGGCAAGGGGGGGGGGGAGACTGTGTCCCACCATAACCCAACCGCAGCCCAGCAGCTCACCGAGATACACTTACACACCGATGCACACAAGGGGTGCAGTGGGAAATGAAAGGGCAAACATTTTTTTAAATGGGTTTGGCTCGTGGTTCTTTTCCCATACTACTCCCTCCTCCTTCCCACTGAATCAACAGTGAGGGCAAGACATCCGTGTTGGCACGGCAACAAACACACAGACAGCTAAACAAACACTCCAAAACGAACTGCACAGTGTGTGCATGTGCGTGTGTGTGTGTGTGTGTGTGGTGTTTGTTGTGTGTGTGTGCGTGTGTGTGTGTGTGTGCCTGTGTGTGTGTCTGTGTGTGAGTGTGGTGTTTGTTGTGTGTGTGCATGTGTGTGCATGCATGTGTGCGTGTGTGTGTGTGTGTGTGTGTGTGTGTGTGTGATGCTGGGTGGTGGGGGATGTTCATCTCATGTTTCAAACACTGAGAAAGGTGAAAGGGAAGATGTGAAAAAGTCTATTGATTTGGGATCGTTGTCACTTCCTACAACAAGCATTGCTCTCCCACCCCAAAAAAAGCAGAGGATAAGAATAGAGATGGAGGTGTACTTAGAGAGGGGGAGGGCGGAGGGCACAGGGGAGGCTGTCAGTAGGGTGGGGAGAAAGAGCCCACGGGACTAGAACAGAGATGAGAACGGAGTTCGGGCAAACGCGGGCAAGTCCAGGCACCGCACCGTGACAACTGCTTCCTGATGCTGCAAGGCGACAGAAGACATTTAAGACCAGGCAAGAAAAGACATCATCGATGGATGCCCAGGTCTGTTCACGGACAGATGAAGAGAATAATTATATCAGTGAAATTAAGATGGGAAGATAGAGGTTGTAGATTAGTGGAGAGGGCCTCTTCCGTGTGGGCGGGCCCCCCTGTTTCCTTTGGAGATGACGACCAATTAAAATCAATTGAATTTAATACCGGTGGGCGGAGTCTGGTTTCCAGGTTGCTGGGTGGGTTCGCTTGGTGGTTCTGTCCATGCCGCCTGATGGCTTCTGTGGCCCTGCGGCTGTGTGTGTGTGAGTGTGTGTATATATATATGTGTGTGTATGTGTGTGTGTGTGTGTGTGTGTGTGTGTGTGCATGTGCGTGTGTGTATGTGTGTGTGTGTGTGTGTGTGTGTGGGTGTGTGTGTGTGTGTGTGAGTGTGTGTGTGTGTGTGTGAGTGTGTATGTGGGAGAGTGTGTGTGTGTGTGAGTGTGTATGTGGGAGAGTGTGTGTGTGTGTGTGAGTGTGTATGTGTGGGTGTGTGTGTGTGAGTGAGTGTGTGTGTGTGAGTGTGTATGTGGGAGAGTGTGTGTGTGAGTGTGTATGTGTGAGAGTGTGTGTGTGTGTGTGAGTGTGTATGTGGGAGAGTGTGTGTGTGTGTGTGTGGGTGTGTGTGTGTGAGTGTGTGTGTGTGTGAGTGTGTATGTGGGAGAGTGTGTGTGTGTGTGAGTGTGTATGTGGGAGAGTGTGTGTGTGTGTATGTGGGAGAGTGTGTGTGTGTGTGGGTGTGTGTGGGAGAGTGTGTGTGTGAGTGTGTGTGTGTGTGTGAGTGTGTGTGTGTGTGGGTGTGTGTGGGAGAGTGTGTGTGTGAGTGGGTGTGTGTGGGAGAGTGTGTGTGTGAGTGTGTGTGTGAGTGTGTGTGTGTGTGTGAGTGTGTGTGGGAGAGTGTGTGTGTGAGTGTGTGTGTGTGTGTGAGTGTGTATGTGTGAGTGTGGGTGTGTGTGTGAGTGTGTATGTGTGTGAGTGTGTGTGTGAGTGTGTGTGTGTGTGTGAGTGTGTGTGGGAGAGTGTGTGTGTGAGTGTGTGTGTGTGTGTGAGTGTGTATGTGTGAGTGTGTGTGTGTGTGTGTGAGTGTGTATGTGGGAGAGTGACAGCGACAGACTGGGGGGGAGAGAGAGACGAGAGGGGGATCACACAGACACAAAGAGGTGGAGGTACGCAGGAATCGATACAAAGAGCCTCCGTTATCCGCGTGTGTTATCCGCTCTGCGGATTAGCGGCTGTGGCGCCCCCTGTCTCGACTGACAGATGGAGAGATACATCGGGGGGGAAGCGACAGAGAGATGGCGTGCACGCCGGGTTTTTGCGGAATTGCAGAATCTGTCCACGCTTCAAAAACACGCTCTATGACATACAAATATACATAAACACAGCGGGTCAGAGGTGGGAGGGGCGCAGGGTTTGGAGAGACTGCTGGGACCGGCTGGGAGATGGACGGACAGACAGACAGAGGCGTACGGGTAATCGTATTTGACCAAACAACTTTCCGCAATGTTCCTGTCCTGGTTCCACCGCGCTCTCCTGGTCGCCAGAACCTTCTTTTAGAAAACCAGTGAAAGGTAAACGAAGAGCAAGAAGAACACGTAGGTTCGATGCCACCAGGTGATTCTTTTAAAAATAAAGAAAGAAAAGAAGAAGAAAATATACCTGGGGTATAAAATGCATCTGTGCCATCTGAGCGGAATTTCTCCTCTTCACAGCAGTGCACTTCCTGTAGTCTACCAGTATACTATTCACCTTTACCAGGCAGCTATAATCTATACAGTATTGTCAGTTTTATTTTCTCCTTTTATATATATATATTTATAGATATTTTTACACTGTACAAAGTTGGCAAAAAAATAAATAAATACATGAAATCAGATTGCACACATCACAATTGTGTCGAAAGTTAAAACACTTTGTTGGGTGGGCAGGACTGGGAGAGAGAAAGAGTGAGAGGAGGAGAGAGAAGTGAGATCGTCTTTAACTCCCTCAAGGCATTTAAGGTAATGAGCAATAAGCTCTTCGATGTATTTGGCAATAATTGGCAACTTCCAATTAGAAAAATAGGAAACCAATATTTTTGGAACATTTTCCCTGTGTAAAACACTGGGGATGAATTTCATGCTAAAATATGCATCTTCCTTTTTTGTTTCTCTAGTTTTTCAAATTAAACTGTCAGAAGAAAATAAGTATTTAGTGTAATTGTTCCTGTAAGGAGTATGAACCGCTGCCAAATATTTGTAAAGGGATGAACCAAAACCCATCGTACTGCAATTCTCAATTCTCAGACTTGAGTCATAGGAGCCCCCACAAGAGTCAGAAATTCTGTTTCTGCTCTGTTTTGGTTGATTATTACCCCATACAGAGTTTAATCTCATTTACGTTATTATGTTTCTTCAAAGACGAATGCCCTACCAAGGACCAACACAGAGACGTGTTGCGCAGATATCTCACACACCACCATCTCTTTTTGAAGCGCTGCCATATCAAACAGGCCAACAGCTGCAGCATACGCATTAGCAGGTTCAGAGCTACAAGCGAAAAAAAAACTTGTCAATCTTTGGACATATCAGTGCAGCACTGCCATCTTGTTGACTTTGGCCTTTGCTCAGCAGTTTCGCTCAGCCTGAGTGACACATGGCTGGTGAGAAATTCTCGCCTGCTTTAGCCAAATTGGATCTGTTTGTGAGATCGTACCGGCGTCTGCTCATATTTCTGGTAGAAGGTGGGAACAAATCAAAGGGAGAGGATGTCTCTAAAGTGCTTCGCATCGTAATTTTATTGTACTGAGGTCCTGGCGTCCGCCATTTTGCGATTCTGAGCATCAAGATAATGGAATGTTTGGATTTAAGGCAAATTGTCTCTAACCTCAGAATGTGTACCCCCTCCCCTCCCCCAACCCCAACCCCAACCCCAACCACTCCTCTTCCAGCTGCTGCACCGCAGAGATATTTATACGGAAGGATGTGACCATTATCTGTGTGAACAGGTACAAACCGGGTGTCCGGGGGGCCTGGTTTGTCCGGTATCTGATGCCGAGATTGCGCCCGTGCCCTTGCCTGGACTGCAGCGAGAGTCACCTGACGTGAGCTCACGGCAGACAGCGGGACCGTGGCCAGACCAGCGGAGGGAGGACATATGGAGACCCGGCGGGGGGGCTCCAGACACCCACGGCACAGATCGGCCTCTGCGATCGCAGAGTTGGGCCTGGACGAGGGAACTGGAGCACACCAGCACCCAGGCCGCCTGCGCTCCTGCTCCAGCGTGTCGGGCGTGGCTCTGCGCTCCTGCTCCAGCGTGTCAGGCGTGGCTCTGCGTTCAGGGCCTGACTCTGCATCCAGGCTGCCTGCGCTCCTGCTCCAGCGTGTCGGGCGTGGCTCTGCGTTCAGGGCCTGACTCTGCGTTCAGGGCGTGACTCTGCGTTCAGGGCCTGACTCTGCGTTCAGGGCGTGACTCTGCGTTCAGGGCCTGACTCTGCGTTCAGGGCGTGACTCTGCGTTCAGGGCCTGACTCTGCGTTCAGGGCGTGACTCTGCGTGACTCTGACTCTGCGCCAACAGGGCAGCGGGTGGCGAGGTCAATGAGGACAGGGGCAGAGCTGGAGGCTCTGGGGAGCCAAGCCAATTCACTCCTCTCTCTCTCTCTCTCTCTCTCTCTTTCTCTCTCTCTCCACCTGACGCCGTGGTCAGGTATCACCACGTGAGGCTGGGGTTTGGGGGTCTGACTCCAGAGTACTGAGGCCCTCCATTTCGTTGCGCAGGGGAAGCTCTCCTCTCTGGCCCAGCGGTTGCAGTTCTGACATCATTAACAGACGACATTATGGACAGACGTTCAGTAGTTTTTGTTCTGGCTTTTTTCACAGACCGAAAGAGTTGGTTCCCATTGTGTGGTAGTTCCCCCCGTCCACCTCTGGTCCGGCTAAAGGGGATCGGCGTGAGCTAAAGGCGTGACGCATTTGGCAGTTTTCTGAGAGAAGGCAGTGAAAGAATGGGCCAATCGCAGTGCACAGGAGAGCCCCCCGAGCCAATGAGCTGTGGAGGGGTTGACATGGTGACAAGGCCCTCCCATTGCCCAGCACTGAAATACTCCTCCACAGCAGCTGGTATTTACCCTTGTAGATTCCTACACTGCCAGACGTCAACTTAACAGCACCAGCATATCACCAGAGGTGCGTTCTAGACCGCGAACGTTCATGGTGAACTATGTTTGTGGCAAGTAGTTACCGCTGAATGATTTTAAATGAACATTTAGTTAATCACCAACTCATTTTGAATACAAATGAATGCGACTTAGATTGAGCAATGCCAGCTAGCTGATTCGTTGCTTATCTGTGATTTCTTTTTCTAAGGTAAGGACAAATATTACATTGATTAAAGTGTATTATAACAGCCAAATATTTGTCGACTCTTGTTCTCTCCGTATCTCCCCTGTCAGCAGCCATCTCTAGTTTGGGGCGTACTACCTTTTCAAGTAGTCTGGCGAACAGGAAAAAGTTTGAATATGTGTGTGAATGTTAGCTAACGTTAGCTAACATTTGAGATCTTGAACGCACCTCAGAGGTTACTGTTTGCAGCAGGAAACTGAAAACGTGTTTCCGGTGGACTGGAGCAGAATTTTAATTTGGTCCTATAGTGCTGGGCAAAGACGAGGACCTCTCGCTCTCTCTCTCTCTTTCTCTTTCTCTCTCTGTCCCCTGATAACTCCACCCCACCTCCAACAAAAATACAGCAGACATCATGCACCCTTATTCAAGAAGGGCGGTTATTCGTATTACGATAATCGTCGTCATCATCATCGGTCAATCACCATTTAAAGTGACAAATGAAAACTTGATTTTACAACAAATATTCACCCCCCCCCCCCCCCCCCAACAATCTGTACAGAAAAAAAGTATTTGAAAAAGGAAAAAAAAGGTCTCGTCTCCTCTTTAGTGGAGAAATGAACCCAGTGGAAGAACACCAAGCACGCACATACACATAGACCAACAGTCAAATGTAAACAGAAAATAGTTATTACTCTTATTACTGTTTGTCATATTCATGTTAATGATTTCTTGAACCCTGATCGGGAGGGGTCACGTCGGCTGTTGCGCCAGACGCTTAAAAAAATTAAAGGGCGGAGCTAGGAGAGGCGGAGTCTAGGAGGGCGGGCCCAGGCTACTGCAACGAGCCAATAATCAGTCCCCCTCCCCCCACCACCACCGTTGGATTGGCTGACTTGCCCCGAACGCAGTTACCGCTTGAGCTGACCACAGCACCTAGTGACAGACAGACAACATCACTTCCTGGGTGGGTTCCTCCAAGACGAAGGAGTATCCACCGGGAAACAGCGTGGCATATGTCATAGACCTGATAAAGAGTATTTCCTGATGAATCCATCACATCTATCACCCGAAGAGACAGCGGTGACTAGGGTTCGTTTTTACTACCCTGCTGAAAAAAAAACAGTGCAAGCTACGTTTTGAAACAGATGGTAGCTACCAGTTCAGACCAGCTACCGGCACAAGCCCGTTGATCCAACTAGACCAGCATTATGGCCATGTACTGACCGACTGATTGAACTTACTGTTAAATAAGGTTTTTGTTGGAAGCCACAAACCCCTGACTGTAGACCAGCTTTGCCATGCTGGTTGACCAGCTCATACCCAGCTAGACCAGCCCATACCCAGCTAGACCAGCTCTTGACAAGCTTATATCTGGTGAACATAGCACCTAATGTCTCACGGTGAGTAAAATGAAGCGCCGTATGCAGACGGCACACCGGTCAGCAGGCGCCACGCGCGGAACGCCATAAATCTCACCGCGGCCTGGCTGCTTCCCACACTGGGGGGCAGTCAGGGTAGACGGACGCGGCCGATCGAGGAAGAGACGCGCGGAGAAAAAGGAGAGAACAATGAAAAACGCCCGTCGATTGGGCGTGACCCTTTTTCGCGGCGATAAATCTCTTTGCAATCGGAGCGAGGAGCGCAGGCCGGCGAGAGGGCGTGGTCGCGCCAACAGTGATGGAGAGGAGCCACGGTGTCACAAATATACATGTCAGCTCAGATGGCTTCCTCACTCCTTCTCTCTCTCTCTCTCTCCCTCTCTCGCTCTCTGTCTCCTTCTCTCTCTTCTCTTTCCTCCTGAGGAGCCACTCTGCAAACGGAGAGATGGAGGATTGGTATTAATGGTATTAATGGTAATTACATGTTGAGGAAAAATTTGTGTCTTTTTTTTAGACTATGTTGACAAAAGTGTTTTTTTTTTTAATCTGTTTAAATTTCCTTTTTTCTTTTTTTTCTTTCTTTCAATTTTGGGGTTTTTCCTTTTTTTGTTGTGGTTGTTTTTAGTGAACTGGACAATGTACTTTGGTATGGCTATAGTCTGATTTTACAGTATGGCCTTTGTTTGACATTTAGCTAATTAAAGGCTTTTTAAAAGTCAAGTCTTTTCCTTCTCTCTCTCTCCTTCCTTGTCTTTCTTCCCTTCTCTCTCCTCCTTCTCTCTCTTTATATATGCATGGCAATATTACAAGAAGGGTCTGGGCCGGTGTATTCTGCAGGAAGGCGTTTTGTTTCGGTAACAGTCATAATCTGGCTCAAGTTTTCCGCCATGGCAGCAGTTCACCTGCACTGCGGTGTTAGCGTTACGCTAACGCTAACAAGATGATGTAATCCCGTGTAAAGCGCTAGGAGGACTACATCAGCACAGCGTTAAACACCATTACCTCTCCCTTCCTCAAAATTACTACCTCTCTGCTTCACGTCCCTTGGTTCAGCTTACCCAGAATCCACCAGGAACGGCAGAAAAACGAGGACCGGCAGCGGGCAAGCTTTTTCGTACGCTGATGCAATCCCCCCCCGAACCTTGTTTTGGTTTCTCTGATGAGGCAGACGCACCGAGGGAGCGTGTGTACCCCTGACGCGTTAATGGGAACACAGTGTGCCGTGACACCCTGCTCGCACCGCGGGGCATCTCGTCACGGCAGGCCACCCGGAAGGTTCCGCCCCGGCTCTGCTCGCCCGTCCGTCAGACTCTCTCGCCTCACCTCGCCCCGGGGAGGGGCTGGAGCGGCTCGGACCACCGCCGTTCGGCCGTGTCCGCGGCCCGTGGCGGCACTGCTGACGAGAGAGGGGCTAACGCTGAAGCTGACGCTAACGCGGCACGGTTTCACGCTGACATGACCCCGGGTCTCGATTAGCATCCCACAAGGCCCTGCTTCTCTCGGCAAACAACCCCCGAGTGGGTATAGAGAGTCCTGACCCAGCACGCGACAGCAGTTCTCCCATTAGCCGCGATCCCATGAGCCGAGACGGCACGCATAAGCCTTACCGGAAAAAAATAAAATAAATAAATGCTAATATCTAATTATCTCAGCGAAAACCTGTCAGAAGCCGTGTCAAAAATCCGAAAACGGGGAATGTTATCTCATTTTTTAGCGCTGAGAGACACCGCTCGCAGAGTCAGCCAATGCCACGGTGCTCTCCCGTTAACAGCTCAATCCGCACGCCGTACAAATCACTGTCCTCCATGTCAGGATGGGCTTCTCATTTCTCCGTAACAAATGCCTGGTGGTCAGGACAGGAGCGGTGCTTGGGCGATAAATCACACCCGGAGCGTGACTGACACGCCTCGCTCTCCGCCCGCCCGAGCGCCGCGGCTACACAGCGGCTGCTAACGGCGGAGCACCAGCCGCTCGCCCGCCGCAGCCGGACAGGCGTCGTAAATAACGCGGCCCGGCTCCCCGCGGCCCTCCCGCCGGGGCACGGTGCAGGTGCGGGGCTGCTCCGCGCGGAGAGACGGACAACACGGCTGAATTTACGGCGCCCCGGTCTCCCGTGTCATCAAGTCCACATCAGAAAGAGATGAGCAACATGCCCCTGCTCCCACATGCTCAGTAATGCCCTGCTCACTCTCTATTGCACATGCTCAGTAATGCCCTGCTCACTCTCTATTGCACATGCTCAGTAATGCCCTGCTCACTCTCTATTGCACATGCTCAGTAATGCCCTGCTCACTCTCTATTGCACATGTTCAGTAGTGCCCTGCTCACTCTCGATTGCACATGCTCAGTTAGTGCCCTGCTCACTCTCTATTGCACATGCTCAGTAGTGCCCTGCTCACTCTCTATTGCACATGCTCAGTTAGTGCCCTGCTCACTCTCTATTGCACATGCTCAGTAGTGCCCTGCTCACTCTCTATTGCACATGCTCAGTAGTGCCCTGCTCACTCTCTATTGCACATGCTCAGTAGTGCCCTGCTCACTCCCTATTGCACATGCTCAGTAGTGCCCTGCTCACTCTCTATTGCACATGCTCAGTAATGCCCTGCTCACTCTATTGCACATGCTCAGTAATGCCCTGCTCACTCTCTATTGCACATGCTCAGTAATGCCCTGCTCACTCTAATGCACATGCTCAGTAATGCCCTGCTCACTCTAATGCACATGCTCAGTAATGCCCTGCTCACTCTCTATTGCACATGCTCAGTAATGCCCTGCCAACTCTAATGCACATGCTCAGTAGTGCCCTGCTCACTCTAATGCACATGCTCAGTAATGCCCTGCTCACTCTATTGCACATGCTCAGTAATGCCCTGCTCACTCTCTATTGCACATGCTCAGTAATGCCCTGCCAACTCTAATGCACATGCTCAGTAGTGCCCTGCTCACTCTAATGCACATGCTCAGTAATGCCCTGCTCACTCTAATGCACATGCTCAGTAGTGCCCTGCTCACTCTAATGCACATGCTCAGTAATGCCCTGCCAACTCTAATGCACATGCTCAGTAGTGCCCTGCCAACTCTAATGCACATGCTCAGTAATGCCCTGCTCACTCTAGCGCACATGCTTCCCTGAAGGTTTGTTAATATACATTCACTGAGTACTTAAACTTAATAAGGTATTTATTAGATATATATTTTTGACTTATTGGTCTTCTGCTGCTGTAGCCTATCCACAGGTTTGATGTGTTCAGAGATGCTCTTCTGCAGACCACTGTTAACTGTAATGTGTGGTTAGTTGTGCTACTGTCACCTTCCTGACAGCTTTGACCAGTCTGGCCCTTCTCCTCTGACCTCTCGCATTAAACAGAACTGCTGCTCACTAGATATTCTTTGTTTTTCACACCATTCGCTGTAAAGCCAGCTCATTTTGTATTAGTATATGGAACACCGTCTAACTGATCAGTTTTCCCGGCTTCATGAAATATCCTATCAGAATTCAGCATAAACTGTTTGGAAGAATAGCAATAACACGTTTGCCATAAACGTGTGTGACCTATCTCGGAGCAATGCTGGTGTGCAGGGCTTCCCTCTGTGTTCAGTGACTCAGCGCTAAACTGGCCTCGGCACAGACGCGCGCAGCTGTCTGCCGGCCTCAGGGGAAGGCCACGGCAGACCTGTCGAGCGCTCCTCTGTCCGTCACTGTCTCGTCCCCTTCATTAGCCTGAGCCGCCCGCACATCGCCCCTTCAGCAGCCTCGGACTGCCAACAACACGGCAGCCCGGACCTGGCTTTGAACACCATTCGTTTTTGGACAGAAACGGAGTATTGGAGCAAACGAAAGGATCCCAAAAAGCGTAAACCCCCGCTCATCCGCTCCCCCTCGCGAGCTCGAATGCACCAGGTGACATCAACATCGAGCAAATCTAAACACAATGCTAATTCAGCCCGGGTCTGGGATAGCCGTAAAGGGACATTAGGTAGCCCCGCGTTGCCACACGCGCACTGAAACCACGGGAAATAACAGCACCTTCCCAAATGGTCACCCTGCCTCAGCCATGTTTATCCACGTTGATCTCTGATCTTCCCTGCTGAAGAAACGCAGCTCAAGCTAGGTTTTGAAACTGCTGGTTGCTGGTTGACCAGTTCAGACCCAGCTAGACTAGCTTAGCCATGTGGGTTGACCAGCTCATACCCAGCTAGACCAGCTTTATGACCAGCTCATACCCAGCTAGACCAGCTTCATGACCAGCTTGGCCTTGCTGGTTGACCAGCTCATACCCAGCTAGACCAGCTTAAGCGCGTAAGGGTTCACTTCCTATCTGAACTGGTGTACGTGCTAACGGTACAGCAGCACCATGGCGCTGTCAGCACGCTGGCGGGAGGTGGCGATGCCCGCTCTGGGCCGGAGCAGGTCAGCCGCTCTGTGGCGTGACTGTGCACCGCTGCAGTCTGGGCCGGGCCCCCTCTAAGCGGGAGACCCGCCCTGTTTCAGCGGCCAGGACCCCCCCCCAACGAGACCACGCCTCCCCACACCACTGCCTGCCCTTTGTAGCACCCCTCCCTTGAAAATATGAAACATTTGCATTTCATTATTGTTATTATAGTTATTATTATTATTATTATTATTATTATTCATCAAAAAGTGCAGATCAAGCTCAGCTCTGCTCCCCCACTTCCAACAGCACGGGACGTGGCTGAGAGAAAGAGACAGGGAGAAAGAAAGAGAAGGAGAGGGAAAGAGATATGAAGATATGAGAAGGGGAGGAGCACGGGGTGAAAGAAGATGGCCGACAAGCCGAGAGGACCTTGGCGGGTTTAGCTGTACATGTGAGGATGAGCGCACTCTCTCACACACACACACACTCTCACCCACACAGACACACACACACACACACACACACGCGCAGCAGTCAATGCAGGTCTCGCTGAGGGAAACAGGATTGTGTCAACGGGGTTTCTCAAGAGCTAGAAGCTTCCGGCAGGACTGCTCTCCCCCGACAGCAAGAGAGGGAGGAATAAAACAGGAGCGCAGGGGTGAAACAAACCACCCAAACCTGACTCACGCACACGGCGTGGCCCCAAAAAATTTTCTCACTTTGAGTCTGGAAGAACATTTTTCGATTGGTTTCTTCAGTTTTTTCTGTTTACACAGGAAAAAAAAACAAAAAAACAAACAAAGTCAATTACTCCTTTTTCTTTTTTCCGCTCTCCTATTCCCGGCCTCGGAGAACGTGTCCCTTCGCTGTTTTATTCTCGTACCAGTTGTCCGATTTCTCTTTTTTAAACTCTAATTTTCATGGAGCTACAACACGGCACCCACTGCACGCAAAAAGACGACGAGGGGCTCCAGACACTGACGATTCGCTCCCTCTGCGCCGGAGACAAAGGGACAGACAGAGCGACAGAGGGACGAGAGAGTCCAGAGTCTTAGTCCAGAAAAGAGAATCCGTTTTATTCCATCCGTCCATCCCGAGTTCTTCTTCCACTCCGCCTGCTGTCTTCCCTTCCTTTTGAGAGGAAGAGAGAGAGAGAGAGAATGGGAGAAAGGAGGAGAACACGAGGGAAGATTGGTGGGTGGGGATACCCCTCACATAAACGGGCGGGGGCATACGTGAAAGTCGTGACAAGGAGATAAATCGCAGGTAGAAGGGAGATGGTTTTCTAGCCAAGTTCCCACCTCCTCTAAAGCCATGCCAGCTAATCAGGAGATGGGAAGTGGACCCGCAGATCCATAAACACAGTTAGAGATGAGCCCTCTTCTTGGAGGGCCACACCTTAAATAATGTGTTATTTATCTGACGCTTTTTATCCACAGCGATGTCCAGTTGATTAGACTAAGCAGGGGGACAATCCGCCCTGGAGCAATATGGGGTGAAGGGCCTTGCTCAAGCTGTGCTGATATTATTGTGGCTTGAACCACCAACCCAGTCTTGCACTGTGGCCACTACGATACAGGCTGCCACTTGACAAAGATAGGACGGGCTAGTTAGTTTTAAGGTGTGTGCAGGAATATGCCACTTTACTACAGGTTCAATTTCAGACTTATAAGGGATTCATTGGCTCCGCCCACAATGTACCCCAGTGATGTCACAGGAGAGAGGGGCCAGAATAAAGGGCCAGTACAAGCGCACAGGGGCTGACAGATGGACAGACAGTCAGAAAAAGTGGGCAGACTCAACAGACAGACAGACAGAGAAGAGAGTGGGAAAAGTTGGAGAGATGCAGTAAGAAAAACAGAGGAGGATGGATGGGGGCTAAAAAGAGTCCTACGGATGGCTAAATTGTACCCGTGTTTCACAGCCTGGCAGAGAGTCAGTCTTGTGCATAAAAACAGGTTTTGGTGGGGAGGAGGGGAAAGTGGCCTTGAACGTAGGGGAAGGGGGCGGTGGGCGGGGCAATCAGGCCTTGAGGGCGTGCCATTGGGCAACCGCGGTGCGCGGGCGCCCAATCATGTCCTTCCAGTGCTTTACTTCCGCAGGGCCACTTTTCCATGATAGGTAGATCTGTTAAAGAGAGAGAGAGAGAGAGAGAGAGGGAGAGAGAGAGAGATACATTCTTATGAGATAAATCAGACAATACAGGACTCAGTGTTGCAAAACATCCTACCCATAAACCCATCTTACATCTGAATTAAATTGAACTAAATTGAATCGAGGAGGAAACAACAAAAACCGAAAATTTGTGACTATAGCATTTTTTTGGTATTTTAATTTGTGGAAGAGAAAGAGATAAAGAGGCTTTTAAATTAGACTGTGCAAATAAAGCGCACACTGCTTGCCAACTAGGCTACTTTGCATAGGGGACTGAGAAAGATAGTGAAACAGGAGAGAGAGAGAGAGAGAGAGAGAGACCACATACAGTATGCCCATACTGCCTTGGAAGTGCTTGGCAGGGGTGGGACACTCCTGTCTTTTTGATGAAGCACATTGTGAGTGCTGTGAAAATGGCAGGAGAAGGTGAGAGCCCCGGTCATGTGGATGTAAATCAGGCTCGGGTGTGCCGGTAAATCAGAGCCAACGTGCATGCATCTCATGCCAGCCAAAGTGTCAGTACTGGTCAGTCCTGCCATCGGTATTCCAGTTCCACTGGGTACTGGCTCCTATGGTACCAGTGTGGGTTAGCGAATTGGTCAGTCACAGTGTGGGTCAGTGAATCGGTCAGTCACAGTGTCAGTTAGTGAAACTGTCAGTCACAGTGTGGGTTAGTGAATCGGTCAGTCACAGTGTCAGTTAGTGAATCTGTCAGTCACAGTGTGGGTTAGTGAATCGGTCAGTCACAGTGTCAGTTAGTGAATCTGTCAGTCACAGTGTGGGTTAGTGAATCGGTCAGTCACAGTGTCAGTTAGTGAATCTGTCAGTCACAGTGTGGGTTAGTGAATTGGTCAGTCACAGTGTCAGTTAGTGAATCTGTCAGTCACAGTGTGGGTTAGTGAATCGGTCAGTCACAGTGTCAGTTAGTGAATCTGTCAGTCACAGTGTGGGTTAGTGAATTGGTCAATCACAGTGTGGGTTAGTGAATTGGTCAATCACAGTGTGGGTTAGTGAATCGGTCAGTCACAGTGCCGGTCGGTTAGTGAGCGATGGTGGCGGAGCTGGTGTATCGGTCAGTCACAGCGTCTGTTAGTGTATCGGTCAGTCACAGCGTCTGTTAGTGTATCGGTCAGTCACAGTGCTACTCGGTTAGTGAGCGATGGTGGCGGAGCTGGTGTATCGGTCAGTCACAGCGTCTGTTAGTGTATTGGTCAGTCACAGCGTCTGTTAGTGTATTGGTCAGTCACAGTGCCGCTCGGTTAGTGAGCGATGGTGGCAGAGCTGGTGTATCGGTCAGTCACAGTGCCGCTCGGTTAGTGAGCGATGGTGGCAGAGCTGGTGTATCGGTCAGTCACAGTGCCGCTCGGTTAGTGAGCGATGGTGGCAGAGCTGGTGTATCGGTCAGTCACAGTGCCGCTCGGTTAGTGAGCGATGGTGGCAGAGCTGGTGTATCGGTCAGTCACAGTGCCGCTCGGTTAGTGAGCGATGGTGGCGCACCTTGCCGATGACGTCGTTGCGGCTCAGCCGGTCCTTGTCCATGACGGTGATGATGATGGTGGTCTCTCGCAGCACATGGGCGGGCACGTCGAAGGGGAACGACTCGTTAAAGACGGGGTTCAGGCAGCGCTTCATCACCACGGTCTTCTTCTTCTCCACCCTCTTGTCCTTGTGCATCAACCACACCTTAACGTACGGGTCTGCACCATGGGGAGAGAGGAGGGAACGTGATCACATACGGGTCTGCTCTGCGGGGGGAGAGGAGGGAACATGTGCATCAACCACACCTTCACATACGGGTCTGCTCTGTGGGGGGAGAGGAGGGAATGTGATCACATACAGGTCTGCATCGTGGGGGGAGAGGAGGGAACGTGATCACATACAGGTCTGCACTGAGGGGAGAGAGGAGGGAATGTGATCACATACACGTCTGCACCGTGGGGGGAGAGGAGGGAACGTGATCACATACAGGTCTGCACTGAGGGGAGAGAGGAGGGAACGTGATCACATACAGGTCTGCACCGTGGGGGGAGAGAGGAGGGAATGTGATCACATACAGGTCTGCACTGAGGGGAGAGAGGAGGGAACGTGATCACATACAGGTCTGCACTGAGGGGAGAGAGGAGGGAATGTGATCACATACAGGTCTGCACCGTGGGGGGAGAGGAGGGAACGTGATCACGTGGGGGTCTGCACTGAGGGGAGAGAGGAGGGAACCTGTGCATTTTGCAACACATTACATTGACACTTGTATTGTACTTGTACTTATATTATAGTTCATTTCTGTATGTAGAATTTAATGTATTTCTTCTGTATCTTATTGTAGTTCAATTTGCTATCGCCTATTTGTTATGTTTGTTATTTCTGTGTATGCTCTGGCAATGTAAGTGTACCCTTACCATGCCAATAAAGCTTTTTTGAATTTGAATTAGAATTTGAGAGAGAAAGAGAGGGGGGAGAGAGAGAGAGAGAGAGAGAGAGAGAGGCAGTGGGTTGCATGACACAGTGTGACTGATTTGTCTAGAAGTGCCAGTCAAAAAGGAGTAAAGTGTGCTAAACAGACATTGGTAAGCAGCTGGCTCGGAGTCCCTTCAGAAGGAATAGGGAGATATGCAGCCAAGTATGGCCAAGAGATAATGTGGCCGAGTGAAACTGGGACCAGGAGGATGTGAAATATATAGTGTGAGCTGGAAGCTAGAGTCCAGCGTCCATTAAACTCCTGCCTGGTTTACTAAGACCAGTGACTTACCTGGTCCTGGAGAGCCACAGGGTTATTCAACACTTGATCAATGAAAGCTGTTGACTACACAGTTAACACACCTCACCTGGTTTCTTGTGTATGAATTGGTTCCTGCTATTAACGCAAAAAACAAAAACCAGCAGACACTGCGGCTCCCCAGGACCAGGAGTGAAGGTCACTGACTAAGACCTTTAGGACGTGCCTTTTCAGCACACAAAAAAACTAATAACACAACCATTGATTGGTGCAAAACAAATACCATCCATGACCAATCACTTGCCACGTTATTGATTTTGTGTGTGATAAAAGGTTTTACATGTGCGAAAAGTCTCAATAAATCAGGCCCTCAGTATGTATCACATGTAGGTTCCAGCTTAGAGTCAGGACGGGGTCTGGAGCTATGACTGTCCAGAAGAGGACACAGTGAACAGGTGGCAGACTGGGACAGTGGCGGAGCTTCAAAGGCAGTACCTGAGGTTCCCCCGATGTCCATGGCTTTGAGGTTGCGCGCTTTGATGATGCTCACAGTGATGGTGTTGGCTGTGGGGTTGTAACACAGGGACACGAGCAGGTCTCCTCGACTCCCCTGAGAGGGACAGAGGAAGTTACTCACACACACATACACACACGCACACTTACACACACACGCGCACACACAGGCACGTAAACACACACACGCACACACACGCACACATACACACACGCACACTTACACACACACGCGCACACACAGGCACGTAAACACACACACGCACACACACGCACACATACACACACACGCACGTAGACACACACACTCACACATGCACATACACTTACACACACACACACGCATGCACACACGTACATACACACACGCATACACATACACACACGTACATACATGCATGCACATACACACACATAAACACACACACACACACACTCACGTATACACAAAAACACACACACGACCTTGTTTTAACACCTTATAACACAGACATGGCCTACTGTGTGTCATTCTGTCAGTTTCACCCGGCTTGTATCAGTTCCACTTTCAGACAGTCGCCTGGCATAAGTGTCAAAGCAGTTACCTCATCTCATTTTACAGGAAGAATACTGTCACAAAGCCTTTCTAAAGCGTGGATGAAACTTTCATTAACAGGCTATGATATCTTCATATGCCATTCCAACATAGGCTATGCTTCACAAAGGATGGCATATGGCTGCTATGTAAAATGTGAAATTGGAATATACAGTACAGCAAAGCAGAAATTCGCTTGAGCGGAAACCTCTGAATGAAATGCCAGAGAAAAGCTCACAGTGGATTTACAGAGATAACGGACCTGTTAAACGTGCTCCACGTGAAGAAAACTCACACCTGAAAATTATCTCACGGCGGTTTTCACCCCGCTGCTAACCAACCATCGCCCGGTGAAAGTGTGATAGCAGCTCTCCATAGGATTCGCTCAGTCTTTAATACAAGGAACCGACTTTGCCCGGTTTATCACATCTTTCACCCTTTACATGATGCTCAAATGCAAACGTGAGATTACACGCCAAAAACACAAGTCAAGGTCTGAGCTTATCACCAACGCATACCTCCCAGCACTCCCACTGCCGGGTCAAACGCACACCTGAAATACTCTTTATCTACCAGCGTATTTAAAAACAAAACTACATTCCTGGCAAAACGCTGGTGCCTGAAGCCGGACTCTTCAGTGTATTTGTCTGTGAAATGTGATGTGTGCTAATTGGACAAAATAATGTATTAATTGGGATGCATTAGTGTGCTCCTAAATATTGAACGTAGGGGCAATAAATGTTAGCACACAGCCCCAGGCCTAAAGGGTTAAAGCGATTCAATGAATTATTTGATCCCAGGCTGCTGCTGCCATCTGGGCACACTCCGCTCCGCTCTCTCCTCTCCCTCTGCCACTAAACCGACTGCATTTATGTGTGGACTTCCAAAACACCAACTGCGACTGGCTGGCACGCAAGCACCGACCAGCTCGTCGAGAGCAATTGGGCGTGAGGTGTGTTGCTCAGGGACACTTCGACACACTCAGGGTGAGGGATCGCTCTCACCTCGTTTAGCCAGGGTGATTGGTGGAAACAAAAACCTGCAGGCACACCGGCCCTCCAGGACTGTTATTGCCCACCCCTGTTCTAGAAGGTCTGCACCTGGGGCCAAACTCTCCACTGTCTCCACTGTCTCCTCTTCCACTACCCCCATCCCTCCCTCCCCTCAAACCCCCGCCCGCCCTGCCATTGTGGCCTGGTTTGAGCTCCTTCTAGAAGGTCTGCATCCTGGGCTAAACCCTCCACTGTCTCCTCACCCTCTTCCACTACCCCCATCCCTCCCTCCGCCCTCCCCTCAAAGCCCCGCCCGCCCGGCCCTCTTACGCTGCCATCGCTGCAGGGCTTCAGCTCCTTCCAGAAGGTCTGCATGTGGGCCAGGTCCACCTTGTTGAGCGGGATGGACACCTCGCCGATGGGGTCGTTGCGGCTGAAGCGGTCGTAGTCCAGCACCTGCAGGTAGAGGGTCCGCTGGACCACCTTCTCGTACGGGAAGCCTGGGGAACACAGAGCGCGCCCGTCACGCGCCGGGGCCACACGCCGGGGCCACGGGGCCATTTCACGCCCTCCGCTCCGGCCCGCGCTCTTCCCCTTTCGGGAACCCCGGCGCTCGCCTCTTCAGCGGCCGGGGCCTAATTCGCCGCTCGGCTCCGCTACTTTTGTCGACGCGCGGAAAATATATTTGTCAGGTCAATTAAAAACAATTTGTGCTCTGAGGCGAAACGAAAGAAAGAGGGAGCTGTGGGAGGCGGTGTGAGAGGGGGAATAAAGAGAGAGAGGAGGAAAAGGGGGGGGTAAAGAGAGAGAGGAGGAGAGAGAGGGGGGTAAAGAGAGAGAGGAGGAGAGAGAGGGGGAATAAAGAGAAAGAGGAGGAGAAGGGGGGGGTAAAGAGAGAGAGGAGGAGAGAGGGGGGGGTGAAGAGAGAGAGGAGGAGAGAGGGGGGTAAAGAGAGAGAGGAGGAGAGAGAGACGAGCATGTGAAAGATGATTCATCCAGCGAGAGAGGAAGAAAACTGATTCATGGAGGAAGGGCAGAAGGGGGAAGCAGAGAGGGGGAGATTATGGGGACAGAGAGAGAGATTAAGGAGAGCTGAGGAAAGGCCTCCCCAGTCGATGTGAGATTATAGCCTCATGAGCAGACGACACACAGTGCTACAGAGCAAGCTGTTGAAGATGTTTGAGTGTGATAACTGACCACATGCTAGCAGTGATGCAGGCAAAAATGCTCTCACACACACAGACAGTCACACACACACACAGACAGTCACACACACACACACACACACACACACACACACACACACACAGACAGTCACACACACACACACACACACCAAATCATCATTTGACATTTTTTCAACATCCAGCCCCAGACCAAAAAAAAAAAGGTCACCGCTATCAAGATGAATGGCCGTCGGGAGACGGGTGTGTTTACGTGCACTCTGAGGTGAGGGATCACCGCCCGCACTGAAAGACAAGCGCTGGGCAGAGACGGATGTGCACTCGGGGGGAGGGGGGAACGGGGGGACAGGGGGCCGCGGCCGGCGCTGACCTTCGAACAGGAAGGTCTCGTTCCAGTGGGGGTTGAGGTTCTTCCGTTTGACCTTGGTCTCCAGCTTGTGCTTCTTGTCCGGCAGCAGGTAGATCTTGACGAAGGGGTCGGAGGTGCCGGAGAAGTCCTTGGCGGGCAGGTCCTGGCCCTTCAGGATCTTCACGGTGAGGGTGGAATCCTGGAAGTTGTAACCCACGCTGAACTGGATGCGGCCCAGCTTCTCGCAGACGTGACCCTCGTGGTCGTCCTCCTCAGAACCCGGGGACAGCTGTGTGGGAGAGGGAGGGGGGGGCATAGACTCACAGACTGAGAACCTGCTCCAGTGATGTCATACCATAGCACTCGACCTGGGTCAAATACGTCATTGTTTTGGATTCGAATACTTCTGTGTGCTGCATTAATCTCGCCTGGTGCGACTGAGCCAACCAAGAGGACCAGAAGGTGGGGTCTGCACTTTCTGGGAGCAATTTCATAGGTTTCAATACATCAGACTCAGCAATGCGTAGACAGGTGTTTGAATCCAAAGCAATTACGTATTTGACCCAGGTCTGCAAGGCACTGGCGTCCTCTTGAAATCACCAGGGTCAGTGGCTTGAAAGCAGGCATATCCCACAGACATCATTCTGGAGAAATCACACACAAAAAATTCCTGTTACATGTGTAATGTAACACCGGAACTGGGATATACAGTAAGCTCCATAATTCTTGGGCCATTTTTCTTGATTTGGGTCTGCGCTCCACAATTTTAAATCTGTAATCAAATGATTTACATTTGATTCAAGTGCATGTGAATTGATGTTCCAGTTCATTTTGGTTAGCCTATTGGTTGGTCTGTTGGTCTGACAGTTTTTTTTTTCTTTTTATAGCTTAGCCTCCGTAATGCCTATAACAGACTCCAAAGAGAATGGAAAACCTAAATTCAAGACTAGATACTGGAAGCCTTCTTATACCTGCACTAAGGAAGCGATTGAACATGCCTGACTAATCAGAAACACCTGTGAAGCCATTTGTTGCCAATATGGGACCCAGAAATGAGGGGCTGTGTATAAAAAGTGCTGTATTTCTACACGGGGAAACCAAAATGTAAAAAAATACCCTTTAATAAAAGCAGAAATTCTGCACTTTAATCACGTCTGAATTTTTAAATAATAAATTGGAGTAGAGCCAAATTTGCACTTGCTCAAAGGGTGCTTTCGTTACATTCTGAGTTTGTTTGGGCTGGACTGGGATCACACTTCCACCAGCCCCGCACTGTCCAGATGGCAGTTAACCTTTGAACCCTACTGGCTAACCTGTAACATTATAAGCACATCGGTGTACTGGGGGGCGATGACGTGAGAATCTGTGGTATTCTCTCACCGCTAGCATCACGTGTTGGACCTCCCTGGCGAGTCCTAATCCTTTGGTGGGGGGGGGGGGGGGGGACGTAGTAACTGAAATGTCTTTATAGCATTTGCCAGATTGGTGGCATTTAATTTCCCAGCTAATTTTTTCAAGAGGCGGGAGGTGCTCAGATACTCTACCCTTCTCTCCCACACGGCCTCTGCCCCGTCGCTGCTCATGAGGGGAGCGCGATAGCAATCCGTTTAAAAAGGCCAGCATCCGATACAGAGGGAGGGGGGGAGAGGGAGAGAGGGAGAGAGCGGGAGAGAGAGAGGGGGACCAACAGGCAGAGAGTGGGGTGGGGGGGAGGTGAGCGAGAGAGAGAGAGATAGTGAGAGAGAGCAGGAGAGAGAGAGATAGTGAGAGAGAGCAGGAGAGAGAGAGATAGTGAGAGAGCAGGAGAGAGAGATGGTGTGAGAGAACAGGAGAGAGAGATAGTGTGAGAGAGCAGGAGAGAGAGATGGTGTGAGAGAGCAGGAGAGAGAACACAAGAGGAAGGCAGGGACACTGGAGGCATGGTCCAAGGTTGACTTGCTAGACTCATGACATTCATTATTGGCAGGCTGCTGTATTCTCCCCACGCCCCTGCCCCAGCCTCCCCCTCCCTCTTTCTCTCTTGCTGGGAGCTGATTGGGTCAGCGGGGGTCTGGGATGGAGGGATAGCAGAAGGAGATAACAGCTCCCCGCAGAGTGGAAAGACATCACCTCAGCAGCTCTGTCCAGGCCCCTCACACCTGCCCCTCACCCTCTCAGGAAGCCACCTTATCAGCTGCCTTTAATGGAGCGAGCTCACATACTCTACTGGTGTGTGTGTGTGTGTGTGTGTGTGTGCGTACGTGTGTGTGTGTGTGCGTGTGTGTGTGTGTGCGTGTGTGCGTGCGTGCGTGCCTGTGTGCCTCTGTGTGCGTGTGTGTATGTGTGTGCCAGTGTGTGTGTGTGCGTGTGTGCCTGTGTGTGTGTGTGCGTGTGTGCCTGTGTGTGTGTATGTGTGTGCCTGTGTGTGTGTGTGCGTGTGTGCCTGTGTATGTGTGTGCATGTGTGCCTGTGTGTGTGTGTGCATGTGTGCCTGTGTGTGTGTGTGTGCATATGTGCCTGTATGCGCCTGTGTGTGTGTTTGCATGTGTCAGTGCATGTGTGTGTCTGTGTGTGCACATGTGTGTGTGTGTGTATGTGTGTGTGTGTCTATGCGAGTTTGAGTGTATGTGTGTGCATGTGTGTGTGTGTGTGTGTGTGTCTATGCGAGTTTGAGTGTGTGTGTGTGCACGTGTGTGTGTGTGTGTGTGTGTGCGCATGTGTGTGTGTGTGTGTGTGTATGTGTGTGTGTGTGTCTATGCGAGTTTGAGTGTGTGTGTGCGCACATGTGTGTGTGTGTGTGCGCATGTGTGTGTGTGTGTGTGTACAGCACACACACACAGGAATGCAATGTCCTGGGAACACCTGCGTCTTCCGTACTCCTTGGCAGCAGGTGAGCTGCCCTCAATCAGTGTTGCCAGATGCTTGTCAGTTTGATGCCAAAGATACTTTTGAAAATCTGCCATCCTTAATCCACCCCCATACACAAGGCTCTTCTATAAACCTCTAAAAATGCTCCATCAACCACTGATTCACATTTATACATTTACACTGAACGTTCCCCCATGCATTTTTTCACAAATCACATTTGGTGGGGAAAAAAATGCAGTCTGGCAACCCTATAATAAATAGCCAAGCAGACTTACCTTAGCAGTAGTTAATAAATGATCAAAGCAGCAGGTTTTGCACACCATAGCAATATCCAAACGGATATTAATATCAAGGTAAGAGATGGGGGGGGGGGGGGGGCGGCAGTGAATTGACTTGGTTGGTGGATTACATACACAGGGAGCTGTTGTGAACAAACAAAATAAAAATGAAAAACTACCCATAAATCTTTGCATTCGCAGTCATACATAATTACCTCTCCAGTTTTGCTTGACAAATGACTGGCTTTGAGTGACAAACGCCCGGGTGGATTAGTTAGCGGTGTGTTCACATACGCACTGACGGAAGCAGAACGATGACCAAAGCCATATCCTGAGCAGTACATTTTAAAATCAAATAAAATCAAATCCTTATCAGGACGGCCAGGTCTGTCGCTCACCGCCATTATCGCTAAACCGCGCGGACGCGCTCGAGGAAAAAAGCGCTTCAATCCGGCGCTAAATGTTTCGCCTTTTAGCGTTGGCTACAAAACAAAACACAGGAGAAGTGAAAGGGCTTCACCTGCATGCGGTCTCTTCATTAGCCCCCATAAAAGCTTAATGACTTCACGAGGCCGCGGCGTGTATCGCGCCGCAGTTACGCTAATGATAAGCCTTCACAGCGGGACGCGGATTAAGGGGAGGCGGCGTGTAATTCACCCCGGCGGCCGCCCTCCGTGCGAGCGCTGAGCTGCCTCTGCCGGCAGCAGTCAGAGCGCATTCCGGGGGCGTTCGTCAATAGCGCGGGCGTTTAGCAATTAGCGCGTTTCCACTTGAAAAAACATCACCTTGCGCTCGGGCTGAGCCGCACTTGGAGGGTCGACGGGTAGGTAAACAGACACGGGAGAACAGGAGCGGAAAGCGGATGTTTTAAAGCGGAAACATCGCGGTGTTTAGCAATTAGCGTGTTCCCGCTTAAAACATCCGCTGCCCCTCACCTTGCGCTAAGGCCAAGCTGTGCTGGAGGGAGACATGTAGATAAACAGACACAAGAGAAGACGACGGGAGCAAAAGCGCATGTTTTAAGCAGAAACAGGGAGGCGTTTAGCAAGTAGCATGATGCTGCTTAAAACACCCGGTGCCGGTCACCTTGCGCCATGGTTGAGCTGTGCTGGATGAACAGGGAGGGGGGGAACGCAGGGGTGGGGTAACGCGGGGGGGGAAGGCGGTTATCTTACCATCAGCATCTCGCTGGTGAGGGAGTTGGCGAGGTCAGAGACGGAGGAGTGGCCGTCGTTCCGGCGGTCCGAGTCCTCCGGGGGGTGGCCCTTGGGGCTGTTGCCTGGCTTGTTGCCCGCGGCCCTGCGGGGAGCAGAGGTCAGGGGTCACGGGGGAATGGGCGGGGTGGGGCAGGCCGTGGTGCGGGATGGGCCGGTAGGAGAGCCATGTTTTTTTACCCTGGTGTCTGCCCACCGGGCCGGGTCTGGTACTGGGAATCGTTAACGTGGCCCAAGAGCCGTAAAACCCTCACGCAGCGCTGCCGTACAGGCAGCGAGATAGATACTCCACCAGAGTACCGTGTCTGGAAAGCAGAGCACACAGTGGAGCCGGAGGAGTGAGGCTGGGGCCCGATTACGCCGTCAGCATTTTGAGCCAAGCTAGCGCAAAGCACACAGCAGGTTTCTCCAACATTGCAGTAAGGCTGAGTGAAGCTGTGAACCGATTGACGTATTTTCTCGCCGTCTTACCAAAGACCCCAAACCACAACTTTGTGGCGATATGACGTATACTAGATTCATTGAAAACATTTCAAGACCACATTTGTGAAGCGACAAGAATATATTTTTGTGAGAATGCAAAGTTTCTGGAATCATCCGTGAACGGCACCGCAAGCTGCATGTCTGGAGTCACTGCCTGTCCTCACGCGGCCTTACTACAGTGTTGTGCGGGGCTGCAGTGCTGTTATGAGCTAGCCGGGGGCAGGCGGGTCTGTCTCGGCCCCATGCCATGGGTGCTATCTGGACGCCGCAGCTGAGATACAGCCCCAGGGTAATGAAAGGCTAGACTGGTGAAAATCTGGACCCTGGAAACCGAAATGACACAGGGGCGGGTACCCCCCCACACCCCCCAACTCAAACACGCAGCTGTCACCGTCCAATCAGAACGCTCAGGGCATCATGTGATATCTCTACAAAATGAAAATGAGCATTCTGGGAGCTGAGGCATTGATTGGGCAATGATGAGCAATGATGTTATGGTCTCGATGTCCAGCAATATGCTGGCCAGTCCTCCATAACTGACAAGTCAGAAATTACAGAGCATTGTCAAAACAAAAATCTAAATGGGGGACTGTAAAAACAATGCGCTTTACCTTCTAAACGGCAAACACATTTTCTTATTGGTACGGATTGGTGAGTCATTGATTGCTTCTACATTTCTGGGGCTTGTGATGTACCATTGCCCTGTTGCTAGAAAATGATGTTGCTAAAACAACAGAATGCGTCATGTCATTTTAGGTGGTACGGCGTGATTGCATTGCATATGCATGCCAAAAACAATCACTGAGAATGCCCTCCCGATGATATGAGACCGACGATGATAATTGGTTGGGGTGAGTTCCCCCTTTGGCAGGTTAATTATAAAATTGCAGGTAATGTTCTTTATTTCCAAAGCCAAGCTAAAGCAAAATGATTCATACAACCCCGTCGACGGATAAGAAATAAACGATGAATGAAGATGGATCTAACCCGGCACCAGCACACACAGGGAGTTAAGCCTTTCTTACACAGTGCACTACTGTTACTGATGAATGTCTCCAGGCGGGCTCTCTCTCTCCCTCCTCTCACTATCCTCTCTCCCTCTCACACACACACACACACACCCAGACACACACACACACGGCCCTGATCTCTCTTAGCCTGTCTGTTTCAGATGTCCCTGGAGAGAACATGGCCATTTTAGGCAGGCGTTACAGGTGACTTCACTGAGAGGGGGAGAGATGAAGGAATGACAGGAAACAATCGGCTGAGGACTGTGGTGCAGTGAGATGTTTGTTTTGGTGAGAGCACGTTCATTTGTCATATCTCAACTTGGACCTCGTCCAGAACAGCTAGGGAGAGCAGCGGGGAGACCACTATCAGTTTATACACAGGGATGGGAAGGCGTGAGTGCTTGTGTCTGCGTGTGTGTGTGTGTGTGTGTGTGCATGGTAGAGTCACATTTTCAGATGCAAGGTCAAGGCTCCTGTGCGATTAGCAATTGTCTTAGCCCATCGAGACAGAAGCAACAGCAAGATCTCAGTAGCAACAATAGCAAGACGGTAAGATTAGGAGAAAGACACAGAGAGGGAGAGAGAGAGAGAGAAGGGGAGAAAAAAGGGAAATGGAGAGAGAGAGACAGAGAGAAAAGAGAAAGGGAGAGAGAGACAGAGAAAGGGAGAGAGGAAGAAAGAAAGGGAGAGAGACAGAGAGAGAGGGAGAGAGAGTGAGAGAGACAGAGACAGAGAGAGAGAGGGAGGACAGAAAAAGCCACTCCCAGCTGATGTCAGGTGGCAGTCTGGAGAGCAGAAGACACACAGCATTCCAGAGCGGACTGACTGGTCAAGGCACATCGAGAGGCAAGACACTCATGAGCAGTTAGCAAAAAAACAACAGAAACAGAGAGAAACGGGACAGGCAGAGAGAGAGCAGGGGGGCAGGTTGTGCTGACACGCAATGGAGGCACACGAAAAATGATAAGAAGGCGCTGTGGAGAAGACAGGTGTGGAGGAGGGCGCGCGAGAGAGGGGGAACGAGAGACATTTATCTGTGTTAAGAGGAGAGGCAGTAGATTAATAGCGTGAGCAAAGTGAGGTTACGGAATCAAACGAAAACAAGAGTGAGACAACAACACACATCACTGCTTTGCGTGTTTTTTTTAATGTTTTTTTTTTTTAATTGAGCTGCAAGAAAGAAAGGAGGAGGGGCATAAGAAAATAAATAAAAAGGCCTGGAAACACAAGAAAGACTTAATTTTGGTCAGTTTGAACATAAATAACAACTACTACTACTACTATTACTACTACTACTGCTGCTACAGAGAAAAAGAAAATAGACAAAGACACGCACGCACACACAAATACACAGTGGAGGAAAAGGCTGGTGGTGAAACAGAGATGCTGATAGGTCCCTTAGGGGGGTGGGAGTGGAGAGGAGAGAGAGGGAGGAGAAAAGCAATAAAAAACACTGATTAGTTACAGAAAAGAAAGACCGGGAAATAGCACTTGTTTAACAGAGTGAGGGAAATATGTGAGAGTACAAAAGAGAGAGGGAAAGAGAGAGACAGACAGATTAAAGAGATCATAAACAAAGACACCGGGAAAGGGGAAGAAAGCAGAAAGTTTAGTAAGCGATTATAATGTCTGTATCTTGAAAACGGTGCTACAGAACTACAGGAAGTATGAATGGGAAAACTACGGGGAGATCTAGGGGTGGCGGCAGAACCCAGAGACATTTGAAATACAGAGCCCATCCTCCGCAGGGTCATCGTTTGCTTTTTCCTGGCCCTTCGCTCGCTCGCCAGCGTCAATATCGACGCATTTATTCCGAGCGGGGGGTGTGATTATATCCTCGACCGCTGACCTGCGATCGAATCGCACAGCACTCCCCGCCGAGGCAGAGAGAACAGCCAGATCACTGGCCTTCTGTAGTCATGACCACAAGCAGCGTGACTGCAATATGACCACAGAGGATGTGGTCCAGGTGTGTCCAACTCTAGTCCTTGAGGGTTGCAGTGTCTGCTGGTCTTAGCACGAGTGATGAATTTAAGTCTTTCATTGGCTGAAGAGTCCACACACCTTGTTCTCAGGGACTTATCTGGCTGCTGATTTAAAGGAAACCCCAAATACACTGTGGCCCTCCAGGACTGGAGTTAGACAGCCCTGATGTGTTCCATTCCCGTTGTCCATTAGTCTGGGGGACAAGGCGGTGTATTTGGAACGTCTCTGGTGCTCGGATGGGAAGGGTAACAGAATGTTCATACAGGACTAACTGCCCCAGAGGTAAGGCAGTGCAGTATTAAGGGGCGTGGGGTAGGGTGGTGGGAAATATGCAAATCAGCCACCCCCCCCTCCCCATTAGATTTGTGCTGTTTAAACTGAACTTCTGTGGGGAAAGAACACAGGCAGTGGCCATTCCAGTGAAAGCTGGGTCATTGACATCCAGGAGGAAAGGTCTGTCTGTCTGTCTGCTGCACCATTTGTCCGTCTGTCTGACAGTTCAATTTAACATTTATTTTGGGATGGGGGGCGGTACTCGCGAGGGTCGTACGAACCCTCTGGAGGGTGGAGATAAGCGCCGATCAAAATGAGCAACAAAGAACTCACGGCTTTTTCTCTTTTCGGTGTACAAAAAAACAAACCAGACGGACAGACAGTCAAATAAAAGAAGACAGACAGAGAGACAGACAGTGGAAGGCAAGCGAAGCAAGACGGACGGACGGGCGGACAGAGGGACGGACAGAGGGGCGGACGGGCTGGGGGGGCAGAAGCAAAACCACAACAGGGGGGAAGGTCTCGGATCTCTGGGCGGTATCGATTCGCAGAGACGCACGCCGGTGGGGAATTTTGATTCTGAGTTCCCACAGCGAGCTGCAGGCGCGCCGCGAGAGAGCCAGAAATGAAAGGGGGGCTCCAACGGCTCCCGGAGTGAGCGCTCTTTGAGGTCCGAGGAGCAGGAGGCCCTTTCCTTCAACCGGCAGAAATCTACCGGGCCCCAGACCTCGCTCTCCTTCTCCTCCTCCTCCTCCACGTCCTCCTCCTCCTGTCGAGAGGCCTTCTAAAAGCGCTGTCGGGACTAAATAATACATCCTTCCTCATGCCTCATTCAGGAGCTACAGTCCCCTTCCGGGGAGGAGGCAGTGGAGCCCCGGCCGAAGACTTCCAGCCGCAGGTAAGACTGCACTGACTGTCGAGCGAGGATGGGGTTCACAGGAGGTACGGAGCGCTGTCATATTTTGAATGTTGAATGAGAACAGCAGCCTGGTTGGCAGGGACTGTCAAAAGCAGGGCTGTTTGTGTAGTGAAGACAACGTCTGAACTTCGCCGGTCCATTCGCATGTCCGCTGTCCATAATAATGTTCTTGTACACGAGAACATATCAAGTTTTAATGCCACCTCCCAAAAAATAAGGACGAGGCTCTATTATAATAAGGACAGCTAAATCTCTTTACCATGTCTGCATGCTGTTATGTAGCAAGGCCAATTCCTTTGTTTTTGCAATACACTGAATACATTTGGGGTTGAGATAAAAAGATGCTTCTATTATTTATTTACAGCTCTTATTTCCTGGTATTTACACAGAGATGCCTGTAGCTTAGTGGTTTAGGTACATGACTGGGACCCGCAAGGTTGGTGGTTCGATCCCCGGTGTAGCCACAATAAGATCCGCACAGCCGTTGGGCAAGGCCCTTAACCCTGCATTGTTCCAGGGGAGGATTGTCTCCTGCTTAGTCTAATCAACTGTACGCCGCTCTGGATAAGAGTGTCTGCCTAATGCCAGTAATGTAGATGTGTTAAACTACTTAGAACATAGCACCTTTGGTGTCAGACCACTCAATTTTTAGGTGAGCAAAAGTATTCGAACAGGGTATTTACCACTTTGGTAGAAGTTAATAAAACTGTGTTCCAGAACTTCTGTGGCTCATCTCTGTACTTCTTTTCAAATTGTAATCTCGCCATCCGATTCTTACTACTGATGAGTGGGTTGCATCTTGTGGTATAGCCACTCTATTGCTGCTCTCTAAGTCTTCTTTGAACGGTTGATTGAGATACCTTCACCCCTGCCCTGTGATGATTGTTTGTGATGTCACTGACTGATGATTTGGGGGTTTTTCTTCACAGCTCTCACAATATTTCTGTCATCAACTGCTGTTTGTTTTCCTTGGTCGACCTGTTCGATGTCTGTTGCTCAGCATACCAGCGGTTTTCAGGGCATTCCAAGTTGTTGTACAAGCTATCCCCAATGCTTGTGCAATGGCACTGATCGAGTTCCCCTCTTGTAAAATTAGCTTGCTTTTCTCCCAAAGACAGCTCTCTGGTCTTCATGTGTGTTTATAACACAAATGTAGTCTTCACGGGCAAAACCCAAGGCTAAAGCCAAGAGCAGACATTTAGGACTATTTATTGTTTAACCAATCAATCTAACAGGACACATCAGCGCAACAAGAAACACCTGTCAGTCATATGGCCCAATACTTTTGCTCACCTAAAAATTGAGTGATCTGACACAAAAAGCGATATGCTCTAAGTTGCTTAACAAATCTAGATAAAAATACCAGGAAATAAAAGCTGATATTCGGATCTGTCATCTCATCTACATCTTTTGACCTCAAACTCAATTGTCTTCAGAGTATAGCAAAAACAACGGAATTGACCTTGCTGTTCCAATACTTCTGGAGGGGACAGTATATATAAAACAGTGCGATAATAACTCCACTATGACACTCTGTGCAGCTGTAACTCTGTCCAAAGGTGTCTGGTGATTGGCTGCGAGTGGGGGAAACGCACACGGCCGTGGAGCCGGGTGCCCGCGTGACGTTGGGCCTGCAGTGGCGTGCAGCAGCCAGCAGGGGGCGGAGGGGGCTGCAGAGCCGATACGGGAGCAACGCCGCTCCCACAGCATCGAGAAAGAAAGTGGGCTGTCGGCATGGCAACGGCTAGAGCAACACAGAGAGCCAGGGACAGGGGAGGGAGGCCTTGGGGGGGGGGGGGGGGGGGGGCAGGGGTAGGGAATAAAGCGAGGGAAGAGGGCAGCACACAGCAGACACATTGAGAACAAGGCAGTCAAGGCAGGATAGGATATATGACAGGTACGGGTGAGTGCCTCGCAAAAGATACACAAGCGCACACACACACACGCACACACACACAGACGAGCGTACGCGTGTACGCGTAAGGGGGGGGGGGACGCACACGCATACAGAGGCCGGCAGGGCCACTTTTGGGTTTCACCGTGACCTGTGATACTATCCTTTCAACGTTTTTTCGTTACCTGACCACGGGCGAGTAGTCGCGAGTCGCTGGGTGTAGGGGAGGGGGGAGAGAGACCCATCCCGCTTCCAAGCTGGAGAGAAATGCAGGAGAGACAGCCGTACCCAACCCCCCCCCCCAGCCCGCACCCCAGCACCACCACCCCGCCACCACCAAAAAACCCAGCAGAGCCTCACACACGAATGCACACACACCCAACCTCCTCTGTGCCCCCTGCCCTCCGTGCCTCTCCGCGGAGCCACTGGAGGACGGTGCTCGTCGCGAGCGCGGAGTTCGGACACAAAGAGTCTATATTCGGAGCAGCATCGCTTACATAACCGGGCGCTGTATGGGACGGGACTCTGTTGCATCATCACACCATTAGCCGCGCAAGTGGCCTGATACCAGACTTTGTTCGGGCTGTCTGACCTCGGTCCCCGGACCGCTGTCTCTGGACAACGCTCCATCAACAACGGACATGAAATAAGGGCAGTATTATTAGAGCTTTCAGCTCAAACTAGCTTTTATTAACTATTTTATTAGAGCGAGAGGGCAGGAATGGAGATTGGCAAAGGAGAAATTCCGTACAGATATTATAAAGTATTCTTTCACACAGCGAGTGGTCACTGTGTGGATTAGCTTGCCAGCGCATGTAGTGGAGGCAGAAACACTGGGGGTTTTCAAGACCAGGCTTGATAAGGTGTTACATTCGCTTTTCGGCAAACTAGGCAGTAGGTACGCTTAAAAGTAGTAGGAAAAGGCAAGCATTGCTGGGCTGAATGGCCTGTTCTCACCATTACCTTATGTTATGTTATGTTATTACACACATATCCACTTTTTTTCTTCAGTCTACATCTGAACAGGGAGGGGGTGGAGGGCACTGAAGAGCTGAACTCACAGGACCAGCACCCCTGCACTCCCCAGCTGTGTCTCTCCTCCATTTTGAATACCACTGCCTCCAGGCACAAGAGCATATGGTGCTGAGGATCAGTGACCTACTGTTTTATCTCCACCTCCAGCTGCAGACTACCACCAGCTCCACCAGCGTCTCTCTTTCTCAACGAGAGACTCTGTGAATGTCCTGGAAGGCCCTTCCTGGCAGGCCATTGGTCCACAGACTGTGAGGAGGTGAGGGCAGTTTGATGGACATCCTTGCATCCCTTCAAATTGAAAGTTTATATTCCCGCAAGGCAGTCACAACCCACGATCTTATGAGCGGACATGCTGCACGCTGCCTGGTGTCTGAACGAGGCTGTCGAGATGAACCTGTTCTATCCAGGCCCTCGGACCTAGAACAAGCTACACGCAAAACTCAAACTTGTGCATCTCATCTCTTTGCCAGACTTTAAAAGACGGATACTGGAAATACTTTCCTGTTTTGAATTGTATTTGGACTACCCTGAAATGATAGCTTATGTATTTTATGACGTTTTATTGTTATTGCTGCTGTTTTATGTATGCCTTAGGTCCGTCTTGGCTAGGTCTCACTCAATGTCACTTCCTAGCCAAAAAATAGTTTAATAAAGTCAATAAATAAAAGGTTCGGCTTTGCACCATCGTTACCTCTGTCACCCTTGTCCAATTCACACCTCAATCCATTAGAGCAGGATCATCAACTCTGGCCCTCAAATCCAAATCCAGCCCTGGCTTTCTTTTCTCCCGGGTAATTAGTGCTACTGATTGGCCGGACTGTCGTCACACCTGACTCCCAGGTAAAGGGGGGGGGGGGGGAGTGGATAACCAGTAGTTTTCGGCCCTCCAGGACCGTGAGTCCCTGGTCCCTGATTTAGAGCGAAGTCTTGTGATCGAGACTGCTACTATATCTGTGTTGATATCGGTCCACAGAGGAGAACGAGCAGTGTGTGTAACTCACTGAGGCAGCACATGAGCAGCTCAGTCTAATAGTGGGCTATTCCCCACGTTAATGCTTATTAGAGCCAGTCGAGCTCCATTAGCATGGCTTCCCTCCTCTGTGCTTTGTCAGTGGAAACGTCTACTCAGAGGAAGACTCGCTCCTACTCCAGAGTTTTCACCAACATGCCCGCTTGCCTTGTCTCTCTCTCTCTCTCTCCCTCTCTTTCTCTCTCCCTCTCTCTCACTCTCTCACTCTCCCTCTCTTTCTCCCTCAGCCTCTCTCTCTCGCTCATTCCCAGTCCCCCCATCCAATCTACGATCTAGCTTGCCCTTTTGATTAAACCGCAAAGTGCAATTAAAATCCTCAACTTCTGGACCACTCTGTGCACTGGGAAAGTACCCCTGAGTGACTGAGATCCTTGTAAACTGCTCTCCATTAACAGACATCGAGCAAAAGCCTGCACTGCCCAGACACGTGCACGTACTGAACCGCGCGCGCGCACACACACACACACACACACACACACACGCACGTGCACACATACACGCGCACACACACTCAGACACGGACACACACACACACACAGACACGCACACATACACGCGCACATGCACGCACGCATACACACAGACATGCACCAGCACACATACATGGGTACACGCACACACACACGCGCACACACACACGTGCACGCACGCTCGCACACAAACACACAGACGCACGCACGCACACACTCACACACACACACAGACATATGCTCATAAATAAATAATGACAAAACCAGGCCACACGCCCATACAGACAAAACCAGGCACACGCCCATACACACAAAAGCAGCTCACGCCTGTTCTGGAGCCCAGGCCTGCCAGGTTTGCAGTTTGCAAATCAAACTGGGCTTCAAACTAGTTGTAGGTAGAAAATTACTCTACTAGACTATTAGCAAGCGCATGGTCACGGAAAAGGCAAGCTCTATTTGAGTGTTTGCCAGGCAGCCCAGCAGTTGAGCGCGATAGATCACGGTAGCCTACGTGTGCCATTGTTTCCATTCCCCTCGGGCTGAAATGTTTATCTAGACCTGACAACGCCGCTGGAGCCGCGCGCGACCGCCCCGGGTTCACACGACCGCTGCCTGTGTGGCACCCTGCTGTTTAAAAGCGTTTAACTCCTCCGTAAGTGGCTCTCCAGAGCCAGCGCAGCGGGGATTTTTTGCAAAACCGGGAGGGCGTGGGGCACACGGACCGCCCTGTCCCACAGCAGCGACGGACGGGGCACAGACACGACGCCATCACGACGTGTCCAAGCCCCGCAATATTTTACAGACACAGCCCAGTGGAGACAAGGCAATTACCCACACATCAGATGATGCACATTTCTCATTATCTTATATGGACTCCTTGGCATATTGAACAGTAAATATAATTGTGATGTCCTCATGAGTACATTCTGACCGGCACGTTTCCACCACTGTCTCCGTGTCAGTGTTGTCACAGTCAGCCAGCCAGACTAGTGGACAGAATCTTACAAAATCCAGTTATAGACTGCAGTGCAGCACAGATTGAATGATTTGTAGGCACAAACAGACTCTGCACCAAATAACACCAACATAGTATATTCAAAAGTATATACAAAATCGGAATTTCAGCAAGAGGATGGAGCCTACCAATTATATTTGCTAGTTTTTATCATGATGCTAAACCTGATGGCCATACAAAATCTGGGTGATATTTGCAGAAATGTATCTGCTCAGCATCTGGCATCCTGTCCCCATTTTCCTCATTATTACAAAAACACAAATGATGGCTGGCACAAAAATACAAATCATTTACAAGCAGTAATTGCTAAGACGGTTAACTAATAAAGATGATGCCTAAGTTGCAATGCTAATGATACGTCTTTAGTACCAACTCCAGCGAAGGGGCCTACCAGTCCCTATACCAAGCAATCCCTTTCAAACAACGCAACTTAATGAGAATCACTTGGCCGTTATAAGACACATCCCTCTCAAACCAAATTTGCCTTCATTTGAAGTAATTAAAAAACAACCTGCGTTTTCTCAAAACAAGCGATGGTATGAATATTCATGAGCGTCCACGTGTGTAGCTTTGTGAACAGAAAAGCTCTTTTGCAGCTCGAGTGAGCTGGTGTTTAAAAAACAGAAAGGGTCCGGCGAGTCTCGCCTCGCGGGAGAACAGGAGCGATACCGCGGGAATCCGGCAACAAGCTGCCAGAGGAAACAGGCAAAGTTGGCCTTATTGCGCATATCGAGTGTCTCGGTGGAGACTTTCCAACTGGCAGAAAAACGCAAACCAGAGAAGTCCCATGCGTGTAGAAGCGCAGCTCTCGGCAAGAGTCTACCCCCCCATATTTAGCACATTCCCCACCTGCTCTGGATCCCCTGACAACCCCTCAGCCTCCCCCCCTCCTCCCCCGCTCACAGCCACTCTCTCTCTCTCCTTCCCCTCTCCTCCCGCGCTCACAGCTGCTCTCTCTCTCTCTCCTTCCCCTCTCCTCCCGCGCTCACAGCCACTCTCTCTCTCTCTCTCCTTCCCCTCTCCTCCCGCGCTCACAGCTGCTCTCTCTCTCTCTCCTTCCCCTCTCCTCTGCCTCTCCCCTCGTGCCTCTCGGCCGTCTGAGCGGGGCGTGGCTGGGCGGCGTGCGATGCGGGCGCGTGGTTGGGTTCGGGGCGTGTCACGCCATACAGAGACACCTCCTCAGGGAGGTGGGCCACTGCTGCTCGCTAAGGACACAGGGGAGGAAGCAGTATCCGCTCAGCCGTTCGCACAGGAAATAAAAACAAACCCAGATACGCGTACACGCACGCACACACACACACGCAGTCACGCAGCGCCCTCACCGTGAGGTAACTCTCCGTTTACATTGTGTAACCCACCAGCGGTTTATGAGCAGGGAACAGGTGAGGCTGCTCACCACCACCGCTCCTGTCATCTTAATCAGCTCTGTCTCCTGAGTGCTCATTTTTCACCATTTTTCAACAAGCTGGCCAGCTGAAGCAAGGATCAACCAGCGGCAGGCGATCGCTTCGGTTTTAATTTAATAAAGACTGCGTCGTTATGACCTATCTTCGTACAGGTCAATAATTAATCACTTCAAATGTAATCGCTGTGATTACACCAATACGATACAATAAGAGGAGACCGGTTAGAAAGCAAAAACAAGTAGTTCTCGAAATAAAAATATACAATTTCAATTTAATGGAAGTGCACAAAAACCATCAGCAGTACAATGAAGCGAAACAGGAATTAAGGGCTAATGCGTGAGCCTGCTTTATTGAAATTGGCATGCTTTTTTAAGCGTAAAAACGGAGCAAAAACATCTCGTTGGGGTAATTACCTAATAAAAGGCACCGCCGCAGCCGCGCACATGAGTACACGCTCGCTGGCCTGCGTGTAGCGCTTTTCACGGACGCGTTCGCCCGTGAGCGTGCAGCCTCACACACACCTCGCGGTCCGTACGCACGGGATGGGAAGAGGACTAGGATGTCGGTTGAAGTACGTGGCCTTGGCCTGTGAAGTCGCTTACACGCCATGCTGCTCCTTTTCTGTTTGTTAAGTGCTTGTTTGTCATGTGAAGCAACGTGAAGCCAGTGCCACGCAAACTAAACAAATAAACTGCTTCTGCAAAGGTCAAACGCATGCCTCATGGGAACCGATGTATGCCATCTGCACTCAAACACGACCGCGCTGCTCACTGTAACTACAGCAGGTGACGCACAGCAGCGGTGCCTGATCGTGCGCTTCGCAGGGCCGAGAATACACCGATTTTCATTCCGACCAGTCGCTACACCTGCTGATCTCACCGATTGGCTCCCTCCACCTCTGGCTGAAGGCCAGGCGCTGATTGGTGAAATTAACAAGTGTAGTGATTGGTCGGAATGAGAACCTGCATACCCTCCACGGCGTATGATTGGGCACTGCTGACATACAGTAGTTTTCCACCTCCTGTATGAATGTTTAAAGCACATGATATACAGTACATTGTGTCCTCGTAATGTACATAAAAGGACATTCAGGTTCCTAACCTGATAATAAACAGGCTCATACAGTACAGCGTACTGTACCATTTGAAAATAACATGCACACCCAGGCCCCCAGGTGTTATAGCCGAGGGTTATGCTTTTCATCAACTGTGTTCATGTGTAATTGTGTAGTGCTTTTGTATTGTTGTAATCTCTGCTTGCTCCTCCCTTGGCCAGGGCTCCCTTGTAAAAGAGATAACCATCTCAATGGGACTCACCTGGTTAAATAAAAATTACTAGCACCTGAATAAGTATCATTCTTACAATCAGGAGCAAATATTTATGTATGATAGCAGCACTTAAGCTTCCAGAATGTGAGGTTGCTGCTGCATGCACTGTGTGTTTTCAAATTCAAGGTGGCCTGTGGATCAGCCGTTATTTATTTATTTATTTATTTATTTATTTATTTATTTATTTATTTTAACAAATCAAATGGAAGCACCATCAGGTCTGGAGGTCCCATAGACGGAGGCGGGGGATGGACAAACATCGCGAAGACAACACATTACGGGACCGCTCCCACTCCCACAGGACTCATTTTCCCAGCAGTCTCCGTACTGTAGTTGCAAAGGCCGTAATTGTTTGTCAATTATAGTATAGCAATAATGAAGCAATATGCATCTCCACGGGCAAGGGGAGAAGGAATTTGACGGGGCCTAATTAAAGCTTGCCGTTCGGCGCTGTCACGGTAACGGCGCTACAACGCGGTGAAGGGCGCGCTAATGCCCCGCTCGCACCCGCGGACCGCGCGTTTCCCGCCAGAGCTTGCCGCTAAATTGCCCGCGGTGAGAGGGTATTACTGTAAGCGATACCGCGGGCGAAAAAAGGGAGACAGAATCACAGAGAGGCGCGGAGCCGTAACGCGGGGGAAAGTGAAAAGGGCGGCACTCCATCGGGCGTCCCCGAGGAAATCTCACACTGCTATTCCGGCACGCGGCGATGGCTGTTTATGACATTAGATGTGGTAGTTGTAGCTGTCAGCCACCCGGCCTCGCAAAAGCAGGGTCGGGGTGGGGGGGGGTGGGGGTGTTAGGGGGCTGGAAGGGATTGCTTCACTTAGCCCGGATATTTCTGACATGATCCCATCGACCAGTGCGCCCCTCCACCCCCCTGTCTCAACCCGCCCCCTACGCAGGGGGGCTTTCTGATGCTCGTGCTCTTTGTAGAAATAAGAAAAACCCTGACCCCATGAAGACCTGAGCATTGAAGCGCTGTGGGTGTACGGAGTTCAATAAACGGAAGCATCTCAGGGTGGTATTGGGGGGTTAAGCCTGGTATTAGGGTTTTTTTTCTTCTTTTTACATTTGACCTCTCCGACAATTCCAGCACCGACTGCAGCGATCCTCAGTCCTGGTCCTGGAGAGCTGCAGGCTATCCCTTTTCTCTCCTCCCTAATCAACACTTCCCCTTTCTTCTGGCCCAATGCCCTCTTCCCTTAAAAGGGCCTGAGTCACGCCTCTTCTCACAAAACCTCCTCCTGCCCCCTCTGCTCCGAACAACTACTGGCCGTTCTCTCTTCTCCCCTTCCTATCTAAAACTCTGGAACGTGCCGTCTGTTCTCAACTGTCAACTTATCGGCTCCAGAACAATCTTCACGATCCCAACCGGTCCTGCCAAATCCCTCTCCTCTGTCCTCATCTTCCTCCACCTGTCCACGGCCTTCCATACAGTCGACCATGAGATTCTGCTCTCATCGCTGACTGGGATGGGTGTCACAGGTGTCGGATAACCGGTCTGAATATTGCCTTTGAGGCACAGACTTGATTATAAATTCTCTCATTGTCCATGTGTTTAAGTACCCGGCTCTCTTAAACCATGTTTGTGGAATGTTACCTGGTTGCTCTATATCCTGCCCCCCCCCCATGGTGAATTTATTACTTTATGGCTTGGGAAGAACAGCACACAACATCATACACCCCCTCCATGGTTGCAACTGACTAAATTGGTATTTTGACTGAATTTGGTTATTTGTCCATAAGTATCACCTTTATTGTTAGAAGCAGAAGGAAACTCTTTCTTTAGAAACTCATTCGAAAGAGACTAAAATCATGAATCTTTTGATGACAATATGATGCTGCTCAGTCCTAACAACACAAGGGAACTTTAATACCTAGATTTCCAGCTTAAGCTGAGACACTTCTGCTTATCTCCCACACCTGTCAGTTTCTAGTGCGGTGGGACTGAGGGAGATGGATGGGGTGATTGGGGTGGGGGGCTAGCCAAGTGCTTTTACATTGAAGCGGATACTCACCCCTTGTTTGGAAACAGTGGCTTGCAGTCAGTGGAGTAGGACGAAGAGAGGGAGAGGGAATGAGGGGAGGATGGAAATGAAGAGGATATGCACGTCAGAGAGAGGAGAGATGGAGGAAGATGACTGATGAAGGAGCGATTGGGGCCTGGCGTGTGGATGAACATCCATAAACATGGACTCAGCCGATCACTGCGGTGCCGGGTGTCTGAGGAGCAGCGCACGGACGTGACAGATGAGCCTCAGACCTCAGGCCCTGTCAGCACAGCCCCAGAGCGGGGCACGACTGCGCTCTGCTCACGCCACTCATCCCCCACGCAGCCAGGGCTAACGCCTGACGGATCGGCCGCAAGGATTCAATCAACGCTTAAAAACGCTCCTTCAATCAATCTCTCAACAACGTCAGAAGTGACTAGGCTGCAGAAAGATGGGGGTTTTTTTCCCCGTTATCAGCGGAAGGGTTTTTCATCGTTTTTTGCTGATTTTATGACAAAGCGCAGAACATGTATCACAAAGTCAGAAACTGGTGTGATTTTCATTGACAAGCATAGAAACCTGGCTTCTCTCTCATCCAGTCTAAGTCGTCAGGCGTTGGGCGAAAAATCTGAGCGGCAGGATTGAAGTCTGTCGGGTGGCCTTGAGATGTTTCAACGCTTGCGTTGACTGAACCGTAAATCCCCTGGGGCACTTCACAGCCTCAGGTCACGCCTCCATTTTAGAGGCGTGAAGGGACTTTGAGATTTAGGCTGAAATCGGTTTCTTTTTTTTTTTTTTGGTCATTACTAGCTGCAGAGCGAGTTTGGTAGCATAGCACCCTCTTCTGTAGGTCTGCCTGGATCAAACTGTCACGCGTGGGTGAATTTTATTTCCGTACTGAGCCTTGACATTCATTTTCAATAACCTTATCGAAATCAAGCAATTTGCACACTGTCATATGAGTAGCCCACCAATAATTCTTATCATGGGTGCCACTGCTGTGCAATACTGTCAGGCTAATACGCAGTGTATTACATGGGCTTTGAAATTAATTTGCAAAGTGAAGCGTCACTGCATGCAAACTGTCAAGGCAGCTGGATAGCTCTCCTCTACGTGAGCAACGGGGAAACAAACTACCAGTACTTCAATTACTTCTACAACTGCAACAGTGAATAAGAACAATAATAATAATAAAAATCATCATAATAATATTAATAAGTCCTATTTATGGACTGTGTTAGGGAGGCATGGTGGGGGGATGCCATTATAATGCTAATGTTTTCACAACAGAATGCAGACCATGTTAATGAAAGAAGTAGGGATTATCTCACTATGAAAAAAAGGTGGAAGGAAAATGGCTAGAAAAGTAATAATAATTAATAAATGAGACTAATGAAACCGTATTTTAATCGCGTTCTTATTATTATTAAGTCAAGCTTCAGTCATGTATAGCCAACCGAGTGGGTTAATGAAAGCAGTTAGATTATGCTTGAACATAATTAGATGTAGTCGGAGTACTACTTTGTTAAATGTCAGCGTATTATATGTTTTGAATATGATTATAATTTTATTATAATGATGTAGAATGCAGATTAGAATACAATTACAACGTGGACAAAATGTACTTACACTGTAGTGATGGATAACATTGTGATTAGGGCAGACATGGTGCAGTAGCCTTACTGTTATGTTCCTTACTCACATTCACAATCATTAAGAGTGATTAAAAAAAACCCATAAAAAACCAAGCTAATTATACAAGTAATAACAATAAAGAATATGGCTCCAGGCAATAGGAATGGTGATGTGGTCATAATTGGGAGTCATCAGAAAAACATCAGAAAGCAATTAATACCGAAGAAAGCCACGTGCAATAACATGGAGGGGCAAAGATTCAAATTCTGAGGCAATAATATTATTTTATCCAGGTGAGCAAGTGAGGGGGCACGGTGTTTGGTTGGTGATTGTTATTTGTTATGTGATGAGTGGTTCAAGTCGAGATAAGGATGTGCTTAGAGCCTAATTAGAATGTAATTAACACAGAGATCACACTGAGATTAGAAGGAGAGTTAGAACGGTTCGAGTGCTTAAAATGTGACCAGAATGATGACCATTTATAATGTGGTTAGACTGTTATTAGATCAGTGACATTGTGCAGGCACACGAGTATGATAATATTATCAGACTGGTGAAGATATGACAGAAAGAAATCGTGGAAAGCAACAACAATCATCACAAGCTGCAGTGCTTAGACAACAAAAACAACATTATTATTACTATTATTATTATTTGTTGGGCAACTGATTTATTAGCTGTGTAAATTACGTGTTACACAGTTGGCCTTCCGTAACATTTTACGGCATCTCAGAATAGTAAAATTTTAAGTCAGTCATTGCAAGCAATGTGTATAATCATGTTTAATATTTTTGCTTTCTTTATTCCCTCCAATAAGCCTACATTTTATTCTGGTGTCCAGCTGTGGGCTACTTTGAAACAACACAGTCAAAAATCGAAAAAGCGGGGTGAAAAACATTTGGGGCACGCATTATAAATGTCCCATCGTTCTCAGTCCCCCGGCTCCATGGAAGGGCCAGAGGACATCTGGGGGCGCGAGCCGGACCGAGGTGAACGGCGAGACAAATGGGTGGCGGTCGTTGTTGACGGCGTTCGGCAGGCAGGGCAGGTGATGAATAGAGGCGGTTATTAGTTCCCGAAGGACACTTGAGTCTACACGCCGGCTTTACCCGCCACATTTAGGATTCACTTTGATTAAAACCCAGCGCCTGACAGATGTCTGGGGGGCGGGGGAGGAAAAGCTTTTATTGTTCTGACCACGATATTAGAGGGTCAAGGCAAAACAACTCAGGGACAACCGCAGAGACGAAAAAGGGGCAAAGCGTACGCAAATATCATCGAGATCCGTCGGCCATTTGATGGAACGCTCTCAGCGCGGCCGGTTCACGGAGATATCGAACGCGAGCAGAATCTCCTCTCTTCTACTCGCCACTCCAGGGTGCTGAAAGATACATGAACGGCATAAATGATTAAGATACCTGCCTTTCCCTGTCAAAGTTCATTTGAGACATCGTACATGAGGTGAGGAAAAACCCATACACTGAATACAGTATGACCCCCTTTTCCGATTGCCAACCGCATGCAGTACGTGCACCACGTCGGCACTCCAAATACATTGAACAGCAAAGCAACCGCAGGTATAATAACAACAACATTGGCCAGACGTAGCAAACACATCATAAGGCATCAGCATCTAGAAGACGTATGACCGCTGCCTCTTTTTACCGCCATGCAAGATAATAGCGGTTTTATGGCATTTCCAGCGATATATCGGCAGACTGATTACAGTGCTCATTTTCCCCCCCAAGCTGGGAGCCAGAACTTGTCAATCCCCCGTTCTCCTGTACCTGACGACGGAAAGAAACATCTCTGCGATGCCACTTCTGAGGTGGCTGACAGGAGGTGGCGTATTTATAGACGGCTATTTACGTAAGCGACTCGCCACATTCCTGAATAATGAAGACGTTCTCGCAAACGAGACAGACCTCTTAAAGAGCGAGAGCGCGGAACGAGGGAGGCTAACGAGGAGGGAGAGTGAGGGAGAGCGAGGGAGCGATACGGGAGAGTGAGGGAGCGATACGGGAGAGTGAGGGAGAGTGAGGGAGCGATACAGGAGAGTGAGGGAGAGCGAGGGAGCGATACAGGAGAGTGAGGGAGAGCGAGGGAGCGATACAGGAGAGTGAGGGAGAGTGAGGGAGTGATACAGGAGAGTGAGGGAGTGATACAGGAGAGTGAGGGAGTGATACAGGAGAGTGAGGGAGCGATACAGGAGAGCGAGGGAGTGATACAGGAGAGTGAGGGAGAGTGAGGGAGTGATACAGGAGAGTGAGGGAGCGATACAGGAGAGTGAGGGAGCGATACAGGAGAGCGAGGGAGTGATACAGGAGAGTGAGGGAGAGTGAGGGAGTGATACAGGAGAGTGAGGGAGCGATACAGGAGAGCGAGGGAGTGATACAGGAGAGTGAGGGAGAGTGAGGGAGTGATACAGGAGAGTGAGGGAGCGATACGGGAGAGCGAGGGAGCGTTACAGGAGAGTGAGGGAGCGATACAGGAGAGCGAGGGAGCGATACAGGAGAGCGAGGGAGTGATACAGGAGAGCGAGGGAGTGATACAGGAGAGTGAGGGAGCGATACAGGAGAGCGAGGGAGAGCGAGGGAGCGATACGGGAGAGCGAGGACTGAAAGAGGGGAAAGAGCCAATGTCAGAGGAGACAGGGAGGAGGCGAGGAGAGAAAAGAGAACACAGACCTTTTCTCCAGAGAGAAAGGGAGGAAGACAAGCGCAGCGAGGGAAAGCGAAGGCTGATCTGGAGATGAATAGTTGCACGGACGTTCATACGTGTTTCTCCGAAAGAAGCCAATTACACGCTAACAGCTCGGCCATTCTCGACCGATTCAGACGCGAGAAAATGGCCGATCAACCGATGATGGCGACTGTATGGAGGAGAATCCCATTAAAATGATTTACGAGCTCATTGTATATTAACAACTTACAGCGAAAGTGATTAATCCCATTACCACTCGCTCAAGGCGCTCTCGAAATACGAAAGCGCCCAATCGGATTGGAGCCAGCCTCTCCAGTCCATCGCCCCTTCGCTCGAGTGTCCACGCCAAATTAACCAAGCTCTCCCCATTGGCTCTCGCCGTTATCCACGGCGACCAACAGCCAGTTAGAACCAGTCCTTTTATGCCCAGTGATGAAAAGATGAAGAAGACAATTTGACTCTATTAAATATGGTAATTACCGCTTTGGCAGGGTGTAACGCACATACTGCCAATGCAGGATTCTTGGATCTCGCCATATTTCAGAGACGGAGCTAAATTGGGGTGCAAGAGCGAGCAACCGACTTCACATTTTTAATACAAGCTAATTGCCTGGTCTGCATTCGGGTCTATTGTACTCTACAGTTTTATATGAGCTGAAAGTAAATGGTTTTCATGAGCTTCATATCACACATGAAATCATACATCTTTATAATGAACCCCCACACACACACACACACATCTCCTTCTGCATTTTTTCCTCACTCTCTCCTTCCCCTTCATCGCTCTCTTCTTCTCTCCCCGCCCGTCTCTCTAGCTCTCTCGCGCGCGCTCTCTGGCAGGTACCTCTTGTCTGATGGGTTTTCGTGGCCTGCCGGGGCCTCCTGCAGGTCAGGAATGTTGGCGAAGTCGTCCTGCTCTGCCAGCCCGATCGCCAGAGAGAGGACCACCATCTTCCCCTCGCTGACCGCGGGAGAACGGGCGACAGGGGGGAACGGGAAACAAACGAAAAGGAGAGGGGAGGGGGACGAACGCAAAAGACGGAGGAGGGTGCCAGGGCGTGGGGTTCGGGAAGGAGGGAAATGAGGGGTGAGATCAGGCAGAAGCAAAAAGGGGAAGACAGGGGGAGGAGGGGTATCACACCAGAGAGGGGGAAGAGAGAAAAAGGTGAGTGGAGAAGTCTCTCAGATGAGAAGCCATAAAGGCCCAGGATTACAGGTCTTCTCACACACCCAGCATATACAGTCTCTCTTTCTTACACTCTTTCTCTCTCTTCCACACACTCACACATCAACACACACACAAACACACACACACTCACACAGACACACTCACACAGACACACACTCTCTTCACACAGACAGACACGCACTCACACAGACACACACTCACACAGACACGCACTCTCTTCACACAGACAGACACGCACTCACACAGACACATGCTCATTCAACATGCGCATTCACACAAGTCTTAGACATACACACAGAGTGCCGTGGAAAGGTACTTGCCCCCTTTCCGATTTCCTCTGTTGTTGCATATTTTTCACAGTGATATAGTTTCATATCTTTATACAAAATGTCATATTAGACAAAAGGAACCAGAGTAAACACAAAACAAATCTATTAATTATATATAGTTATCAAACACCCACATCCCCCTTGGGAAAAAGTAGTTGACCCCTTAATAATCATAATAACTGGTTGTAACACCTTTAGCAGAAATAATACTAACCAAACACTTCCTATAATTTAGATATCAGTCTTTCAAATCATTTTTTCCCTTTGCAGGCCTGCTTTCATTCAGACAAATGTGTAGGTGTTTGAGCATTAACTGCAGTTCACTCCAAAGCCATTTCAGAGGCCCAAAGGCTATGGGGGCAATGGGAGCCATTATCTCCAAAGGGAACCATGAGTGAATCTTCCCAGGAGTGGCTGGCCTGCCAACATTTCTCCAAGGAAGCAACGACAACTCATCCAGGAAGTCACAAAAGATCAGAGGAGAACTTCCAAAGACCTGAACCATGTATTCTTCTCTGCACCAAAACATTGTGAAGGAGAGAAAGGGTCATCTGTCCATGTGTAATTGGATTATTCAGCAAGACAATGATCCAAATCACAAAAGCAAATCCAAATTGGCTGAAAAGAAACAGAGAAATAAGTTTTGGAGCGGCCCAGTCAAAATCCAAACCTGAATCAAATAGAGACACTATGGCAGGACCCGAAATTGGCAGTTTCAAAAACTACCAATTTGTCTGCATTAAACCAAATACTTTTTCACATGGGTGATATGGGTGTTTGATAACTTTTTCCATTAAATGAATGAAATAACACTTTCAAAAATGTGTTTTCTGTGTACTCCCAAAGGTTCCTTTTGTCGAGAATACATTTTTTAAAATTAAAGATCTGAAACTAGTCAGTGTGCAGAAATATGCTATAATAGAGGAAATCAGGAAGGGGGCCGATTCTCTTCCACGGTACTGTACATGAAACACGCGGAGAAAGACACCGAATGCGTATGCACGGGGACGCACAGGGAGCGTGCATCTCGATCCTATGGTGCCCTTTCAGATCCCTTTCTCTCTCCCCCAAGATTCACCTTTCTTCATTCTCCCTCCTCCAGAGTTGAGATTTAATTAAGCCTCATTAAGGAGATCTGGACTAATTGTTTCTATTTGAGTGTCACCGTTTCCTGAGGAGCCTGGCGTGTCCCAGCTTTCTGGGTCAATGCTCTTTCTCTCTTTAGATCATCTCCCAGTCTCCATTTCTCTCTCCCACTTCCACCTGTCTTACCCCTGTTTCCTCTCCTGCTCATTACATTAATGGCGTTCTAACGGCGTTTGGCAGACGCTCTTATCCAGGGCGATGTACAGTTGATTAGACTAAGAAGGAGACAATCCTCCCCTGGAGCAATGTAGGGTTAAGGGCCTTGCTTCTTCCCTTCCTACTCTCACCCCAGCGTTTAAAAACCTCAACTAAAATAAATTGTTCCGGGGTCATTTTATTTCGAAGACATAGAAAATTGCTTCTTCAGGTACAAATGCTCATGCGTTTGACCCATGTCTGATTCCTGCAGCACTGGACTGTAAAATGACATTATATTGAATGAAAAAAATACTAGCTATATCTGTCCATTTCATATGCAGTATGTTTCTGTCTAGCTACGTAGCTATACATAATGTATTTAAAACAAGCGGCAGTTAGCTTCCGGCAGTTAATTACAATTAATTAAATTACCAAGGTACAGCTAGCTAGATAGCTCTTTCCTCTTTCTACTCAAAGATGTTAACTTGGAAGTGAAAGCGTTTATGCCCTGAAAAATCTAAAATTAAAACGATTCAAAATGACTGATATTAAAAATACAGCCATTCTGAAGCCAAAATACAAACAACCATTTTCAGTGAAACCATCTTTGCCATCCCCGCGTCTCCCTCTCTCTCCTCCAGTCGCCCATCCCTCTCGCTCAGTCACGCTGTCCGCTGCAACTGTAGCTCTCCTTTCTTCTCTCTTTCTTCTCTCATCCTTCTACTTCCTCCGAGCTCCGTCCACGTTCTTCCGTCCTTCCTACCCCTCCTCTCGCGAGCTTCGTTCCTTTCGCCTTCTCCTTTCTTTTCTCGTCCACCCCTTTCCTCTCCATTAATTCATTGATCAGAGAGCTCCCCCCCGCCCCACCGCCCACCCCCCCGATGCACTCCATATACTTTTATTTGTGCTGAAATCGGTGGTGTTTGTCGAACAGTATTGCCAAAACAGGGCAATATTGTACGACAATAACAACCTATGACAAGGGGGTACTTGACACACTCAGGCTCTTGGGTGTCGTTAACACCGGGGCGTCTCATTGATCACACAAAAGAACCACTATCACAACTGATCCCCGCCCCCCCCCCCCCCCCGCCATTATTCACTCAGGCGAAAATTGTTCTCGAGGCCACGTCCCCCCCACCAGCAAGTTTTATTAAACAGCACATTAGAAAGGAGGGCAACCCAGTCAACACAACAAAGGGTCACGCTAATGGGTCGCGTTTGCCTGCGATTCGACACGCTGCTTCCTCATTACCATAATTTATTATCTCAGGAGACTATTGCCTGGGGATGAATGATTTGTTTATTTATTTTTTATTTTTTCCTACATTACATACGCTCTGTGATCAATGAGTCGGTCCTCACTCCAAAGCAGCTGAAGTATCTTGCCCCTTGAAGCATCGATTTTCAGACGTTTTAACGATTTTTCACCCCGCTTTTTCCTATTACAATTTTAGAATAATTTGCTTTTTCCTTTTTCCACATCTCTCTCTCTCACTCTCTCCCTTTCCCTCCCTCCCTCTCTCTCACACCCCCAGGCCAGCCGTGACAATTCATCGTGGGAGTAATGATGCCGCAGACAGAGGATCGATGCAGCGCTGGCTGAGGGGTTAAAGGGAATTCATGCACAGTAGCTTAACCCGTCTTTACACTAATGCACACTGATGCCCACACAGTGATATAAACACATTATACAGATGCTCACACGTGTGCGCACACACACACACATACGCACACACACATAAACACGCACACACACACACACAAACACGCACACACAAACACGCATACGCCGAACACACGCACATGCAGACAACCACACACGCAGGGACACACACATACATACACACACACACACACACAAACACGCATACGCAGAACACACACGCAGACAACCACACACACAGGCACACACACATACATACGCAGTACACACACACACACACACACACACACGTACAAACACAATACACACACAAACATACACAGTACACACATATATACACACGCACATGCACACACACACATATGCAGAACACACACATACATGCACACATGCACATATACACACGGATACCTCCACCAGGATTGTCATTGGACAATTAGGGTTGAGGGTCAAAGGTGAAAAAGAAAGCATTGATGAACCAGACAGACATAAACAGGAATAACCAGCCACGAAAAAACCAAAAACAACTGCAGTGTGAACAACTGAAGCAGGAGGAAAGGTTACGACTAATGCGAAAGAGTCTAAACAGACAGTCACGATAAATAAAACAGCATGAAGATAAGTACATAGTGAAGGCAATGTTCAGAAGCCTAAAAACACAAGAAACAGGAACAAGGTAGCAAATCAAGCACAGGAGTATAGTGAATTGTTAACAGAGAATAAATCGGATTTAAGATGCAGAGCAAAAGCCAGTGAACATGCCGTATAAAGCAGGCAACTCTAACTGAAATCCCGGAGGGCCCCTGAATCTGGTGGTTCATGATGTGTTCCCGCACTTAAGCGCTTAATTGAAGTCATTGATTGGGTCGGATTGTTCTGATTGAGAAGAAATCGTGAAAAGCAGCAGCCCTCCAGGCCCCGAGTTTGAGACCCCCGGTATAAAACCACAATGAACACGACAGACGCACAGGGCCCTTTGCAGTTGCTTTTTTTCATCTCCTTCTTCCTTTCCTTGCGTCCTTCTCTTGCTCCTAGCTCCACCCATTCGAGGGAGGCAAGGAAAGGAAGCAAGAAAAGGACGTGAAGGGAATCGAGAAAGCGGGAACAGGCAAACAGAACATCCTTGCCTCCTTTAAACATCAGTTCCAAATATGTGGCAGATGGGGAGAGGTGGACCCACAGGTCTATCATTTCCAGTCTATCAATAAACACTTGTGTTTCTTTGCTCAAGAATTCTTTGGGAGCCTCCTAGCTCCTGGCTCCTAGCTCCTTGAAGGAGCATTTATGGGATACTCAGTCTTTCCCAGAAAGGGCCGGTGTGGGTGCAGGCCGTTGCTCCAACCAAGCAGTTACACACCTGCTTCTACTAATCAACCAGCAGAGTCTTTGCTAAGGACCTTGATTAGTAGAATCAGGTGTGTAATTGCCTGGTGGGAACAAAAATCCTGCTCCCACACCTGCCCTTTCTGGGCATTCAGCAAGACTGAATATCTCCGATAGAACAGATTGGTATGTGCTTAACGATGGAAGACCTCAATCTTTTCCGGGTCAAGGCAAGGAAGGAGGAGACGAGGAAGGATAAAAATAAGCAACAGGAAGAAGCCCACAGACAGGAAAGGGGAAGCGCTCAGCGGGACCAGAGTGTAAGAAGCAGGGACTCACAGAAAGGACTTGACGTCCAGGCCCCGGTTGCGGATCTGGCCCATCACGTGGTCCCAGCTGCCCGGGTTGGAGCGCGAGCGGCCCCCCCCGGCCCCCCGGTACCGGGACGCGCCCGCCCCCGCCGGGCTGCCCCGCACGCCCCGGGGGCCCCCGCGCAGGCCCCCACCCCCCCCTCCCGGCCGGCCGGGCCCCGTGTGCAGCTGGCCCAGGCTCTGGGAGGTGGGCGGCAGGTCGTTGGGGCCCGGCTGCGGCGGGTGGGAGAGGGGCTGCTGGAGGCTCTGCTGCCTCACCAGCGTGCGCGGCCGCGTCGCCTCCGACGACGGGATGTGCTCCAGTGTCGCCGCAGAGGAGAGCGAGGGGTCCCCGAAACTGAGAGAGGAGGAGGAGGGGAGGAGCGGGGGAGAGAGGGGGAGGAGGAGGAGAGGAGGAGGGGGAGGGGAAAGAGGAGGAGGAGGAGGAGAGGGGGAGGAGGAGGAGAGGAGGAGGGGGAGGAGGAGCGGGGGGAGGGGGGAGGAGGAGCGGGGGGAGAGAGGGGGAGGAGAAGGAGAAAGGGGGAGGAATGGGGGGGAGAGGGGGAGGAGGGGGGGAGAGAGAGAGAGGAGGAGGAGAGGAGGGGAGAGAGAGAGGAGGAGGAGCGGGGAGGAGAGAGAGGAGGAGGAGCGGGGGGAGAGAGAGGAGGAGGAGGAGGGAGTTGGGCGGTGGTTGCAGGAGGAAGGTGGGAGTTGGGAGGAGAAACAGAAGGATCCAAAAAAGAGGAGGAAGAATTGAATAATAAAATTGGAAGAGGGGAGAAAGGGAGGGAGGAAAAGAGTGAGAGAAGAGAATGAGGAACGAGGGAAGGGGGCAGGGGTGTGTAAAAGAAGGATCCGAGAGGGGAGGAATGTAGGGGTAAGATCAGGAGAGAGCGAGCGAGAGAGAGAGAGAGAGAGGGAGGGCGGGAAGGAGTGAGAGAAGGGAATTTGTGTGGCAGGGAAAAAAAGGAAGGAAGGAGAGAGAGGGGGAAAGAGAGAGAGTGAGAAAAGAGAGAAACCAGGGTGAGGCTGGAGTGGTAGCATCGATTTCATCAGAGCTTGCACACCCATACGACACCCATACGACTGTGCATGCCATGCGGGTGGCCAGTGTGTGTCTGACCGGCATGCTGTTGTGTGGTGTTGGCGTGGTCTACAGCGTTCCTCTGTACACTGGCCGTATTCACAGTTCTGTCCGTATTTGAACAGCGACAGGGTCGTAATTCCCACACGGCTCACTCCATATGGACCTCATTCACGTCCGTGTGCAGTGAACCACATAGCAATAACAGCCTTTTAAAAACGCCGTCAACTGTCCAAATACTTAGACCTCACTGTAGGACTGGGCTACAGGTCGGACGGCGGGTGTGTTTGTTGCCCAGGAGCTGGTGTTGTCAGACAGCTGGGCTGTCTGTGTGTGGCTTCCTGTGTGGTTAGTGAGGTCCTACCCCCCCCTCCCCCCTTCCTCTTCCTCTTCCTCTTCGTCCAGCTCCTTTATTTATACCAACTCCCAAGCAGCCCTTTACTCTTCTCCTCCGTCTTACCTTTGAACGACTCTCTCCCTCCTCTCCCGCTTAAAAAATGCTGTCTCATCCCTCTGAGAGGAAAGCAATTCATCCATTCTCTCCATCCTTCTCTCCCTCTGCCCATTACTACCCATCTACCCCCCCCTTCCACCCTGTACCCCTTTAATTAGAATATTCCTTTTTTTGTTTATCTGTTTTCTCTGCCGCTCCATTTTCTCTCTCTGCGTTTCATTCGATCACCCTTTCTGATATGACCTCCAGCTGCTCCACTCTGTTTATAATTCCGCGAGTCCGTTTCCTTGCATTGCTCATTGGTTTAATGCCTAAATAGCTTTAAAAAGCACTCTGAACTGCTGCTTTTGTGGAACAAATTAATAATGGCTATAACTCCTGCTTGCAATTTCTCCCTCATTGTCTCCCTAAGTGCATGATTCACTTTAAAAGCAGCACGGCTTTTATTGTGTTTTATTATATACTCTTGTGAATGGGGTTGTTACAAAGCGGTGCCGTGAGTTAGGCTTGATTCAGATCCAAGAGGAGGCAGATTCACACTTATACCAGTCGCTTTCTCCGCCAAAACTAAATCCTAAAGCGTCACGAGAGGTTAGGAATTTCACGAGCGATGTCTGACTACACGTAACCGTTTGTAAGTGGCGAATTCGGAGAGTGTTACACCAGTTTGATTCTGATTATTCCTGGTCAATCGCACACCTCTGTCCTCTGCTCCCTCGTTCATTTTTTAAGAGAATAAAAATAAGAAAGAAACTAGGGATAGTATAAGACGGAGGAAGAGATGGAACATGCAAGGAAGGGAGGAATGAAATGGACGCTAGAGAGAGAGAGACAGAGAGAAAGCGAAGAGCAGCACGGATGTACAGAAACGATGGAGTAATAACCAATAACCTCGGGGAGGTACAGTACATGATGGAGGGCAGGAAGGAATGAGAGTGATCGGCGGGAGGGTAGAGCACGCGACACACACATACACACAGGAGAGACAGACACTTATAGCAGCCTGAAAATAGAATCCAATTATAGACAGGGATGGGAGGGGCGGAGAAATAGATGTGAGAACAGAAAGAAGAAGAGTGATGTAGCGAAAGAGTGCAGAGGAGGAGCGGAGAGGAGGGTGGGGGGCGCAGGACGAGCGGGGACGGCTCTCAGACGCGAGGCGCGAAGGCAACGTGCGAAAACCAAGCCGGAATAATCGGCGAGAATCTGGCGGCGGGTTTAACGTTTCCGCTGCTGTCGTGTGCGCGCGCGCCCGGCTGAAAAACAACATCGGCCAAACTTCTAAATATACGGCACGCCAAATTGCTTTCTATTTCGGGAACTGTTAAACTCGCGAGCTCAGGCTTTCAGTGATTTTTAACAGCGCCCCTGAGAAACAGATTGTCGTAGCTTGCACCTCTAAGGTGGCTAAGAAACTGCTGTGCGATCGCTGCCGTGGGCTTGCCAGTAGCATCCCATAACCCACTGCTTCAGCGGCATCCCATAACCCACTGCTTCAGTGGCATCCCATAACCCACTGCTTCAGTGGCATCCCATAACCCACTGCTTCAGCGGCATCCCATAACCCACTGCTTCAGCGGCATCCCATAACCCACCGCTTCAGCACCATCCCATAACCCACTGCTTTAGCGCTATCCCTTAACCCACCGCTTCAGCGGCATCCCATAACCCACTGCTTTAGCGCTATCCCATAACCCACCGCTTCAGCACCATCCCATAACCCACTGCTTTAGCACCATCCCATAACCCACTGCTTCAGCGCTATCCCTTAACCCACCGCTTCAGCGGCATCCAAGAAGGGGGAGCGTTTTTTTCAGTTCTTCGTTGAATAGTGAACTCTCCCATGTGACCTATCTGTATTGGTATTTTAGTTTACACATTCAACCTGGCATGTATTTTGATGCGTGAGAATGTTAATATAATTAGGCCTATTAGCTATATACTTTAGAATCAAAATTATTGTGAGCATGAAACTGCTTGATACATTTCAGTGCAGATGTTTCAGATTAAGATTCCTAGTTTTTTATCATTAGCGCAATGAATTCTGGTTTGATTTGGAAAGATATTTTGAAATTCTGTGCACCAGCACATTGCTTTCAGGTCATTACAGCGAGTTGATAAATATGTCAAAGCTGTGCGGGATACCACGAGACATCCTACTTAAGTTTTTACAGTAATTAAAAAAACTGAATCTTGAGGCAAACCTAGGAAATACTTTTTTCTGGAAAATGCAAGATGTTAGCAGTGCGCATAGATGTGTGTGTGCGTCTTTATCTGTTCAACAAATAAAACTATGCCTATCTGAATCAGAATTTGGATAGAAAGTCAGAAGGACTAGGCCTCAACTGGGCAAGTTTTACTTTATGGTCTAATGCACATTGCAACGGCAAGTGCAGAGCTTTCAAAGCACCAGACTCATTATTTGGCGCTGACATATCAATGAATCACGAAGCGCAGTCATTATAATAGATCAAGCTTTTTATAAACAACATAAACCTGTATGTTCCAAATGATTAGCCATTATAGACAACAGTATTTCCCAATAGACCCTCTCGGAGTGTGAGCTCGAGACACTCCAAACACAGTATGTGCAGTGGGGGCTGTAGCAAGTCCCTACCAACTTCAACTATTTCATCTTCATTGCTAACTGTCAGAAATAATTCAATATGGGCTGTTTCCAGCTAGTCAAGCAAGAATGGAAGCTACTACTACTGTCACAAATGTCGCCACCCACAAATTATTTTTGTGCTAGATGTGGATGGTTCAAGACTGGAGTACAGATAGCTAAAAGTAAAATACTACTGATTGTAGGGTTGCTAACCCCCTGCTGATGTTACTTTTGGTAGCAATCAAACAGTCAAAGACCTTTCGGTGTAATTAAGCTGGTAGATACACACAGTATCCTGCTCCCTCTGGTTTTGTGTGTGCGCGTGTTTGTGTGTGTGTGTGTGTGTGTGTGTGTGTGTGTGTGTGTGTGTGTGTGACGCCCGGCAGGAGACCTGAACTATAACCCCTTACTACCTCAGTGATATGAACCCAATGAAAATGGGCTAGTCGGAACTGTAAAAATTCAAATTCAAATAACAGGTTGAACATTTGAAAGTGGGAAGAGGGAACACTGAACAGTGAGCAGCGGTCTGTTGCCGAGAACGACTGGCCTCACCTTAAACTGCGTCTGTCACTGCTCATGAATAAATGCATCCGTCAAAGGTGTCGACAAACGCATTCAAATGTGTGCTTCGTTTGGAGCATGGAATTACTACTGTTTTCTTTTCCGTGTACCACTCCTGCGGCACTAGCTCATTTCAGACAACCCAACGCGCAGCTACAGAGCGAGATTTAAATCGATGGCAAGAGTCACTTGTTTTCGCAAAATTTTATAAAAAATTTTAAAAAAAGTTTAGTATATTTTATAGCAAAGTATATTTTTTAAATGGAGCAACATAAGATTACAACCAATTGACAGCCTTCTAAATGTCGTGGGTGAACTTCAGGAGAGAACCCAGATCCGTGTCCCAAACCCGGTTCCTCGCACCGTCGGGTGTTGTGAGCACGGACGCTGTATGTGAGTCAGTGTTGGCTCTATTATTAGTGTTCAGCAGTCAGTCTGCACTCCACTCGGTTACAGCAACAACAGTCATCCCGCCGCCCCCCGCCCTCCCAGTGCACAGCCCACACACTCACCTGCAGATCGTGATTCCCTTTGTCTTCTCCCCTCCCCAAACCCAAACCTAAACCCAAACCCAGACATGCTCCACAGATGCTCTCCACCCCGCCCCCCGCCCGCCCCAACCCCCCGCCCGACACTCACTTTTTGGGCCTCAGGGTGCCGGACTGCATGTGCCCCTGGACGGTGTGCCACCTCCCAGCCTTGCTGCCCCCCGACACCATACTCCTCACGCTGTCACTGCGACATGGACCCCCCCCCACCCCACCCCCGCCGGATGCCCCCCTTTGACCCCCGGGCACCGCCCCGCTAAAGGAGGAGGTGGTGAGCAGATGGATTTGGAGGCGGGGAGGAAGAGAAAAATAGGGAGAGAGAAAGGGAGAGAGAGAAGTGGACAGTGACAGGGTAATCAGTGCAGGCGGTAAAAACAAAAACCCCATGGTTAAGCAGCACAGCAAAGCAGAGGGTGAAGGGTGGGAGGGGGGGAGGTAGTCTCTACTGCGATAGCGTTTCAGTTTACAGGGACGTCTACGTGGATGGGGTCCGGTCACAGCGGCCAGGCCAGCTGGGAGGGATTCACTGGGTGTGTCTGGGAAACCTCTGGGACATGGTGGGGTGGATGTGTCTGCCGCACGGTGCATGCGATGGGAAAAAGCAAGCCACGTCTGTGAACCTCTGCTCATGAGCTGTGTGGCTGGCTCTGCTGCTAACCCCCCTCCCCCCCCCCCCCCCCGGCAAGGCACTTCACCTACACTTCTGGAGTAAACTGGGGTATCCAGCTAATCGCAGCCACACGAACGTGAGATCCGCCAGGAACTGAATAATGTAAGACAGGCACAGCTATTAGACCGCATGAGTGGACTAGTGACTGGCTTCAGCCGGCCTGGCCCGTTTCAGAGTCCTACAGAGAGGGTCTGAGGAAGGAGCTCAGCGGTCCAGGGATGAGCAGCCTCTCGTCAGTGTGCCAAACCGTCCACGCTTTAGGGCAGCGCTTCCCAAACCTCGGTCCTGGAGTACCCCCCGTGTACGCTGGTTTCCGTTCCAACTTCCAACCACAATTGCAATCCAAGAATTTTAACAAGCTGCTAATTTTAATTAATTTGGTGCTTTTCACATTTAGAGGGATTGTTTATCCTCTTAAACCAATTTTGTCAAATAGGTATGCATACCAGAAGGAATAATATTCATTACATCACATTATTGGCATCTGGCAGATGCTCTCATCCAGAGAGCTTACGCTTTTATTGTTGATTAGACTAAGCAGGAGACAATCCTCCCCTGGAACAATGCAGGGTTATGGCCCTTGCTCAAGGGCCCAACGGCTGTACGGATCTTATTGTGGCTACACTGGGGATTGAACCACCAACCTTGCGGGTCCCAGTCATGTACCTAAACCACTACGCTACAGGCCGGCGTTCATATTAATATTCCCATGTTATGCTTATAGAGCTCGATTGCAAACAATGCATACATTTTGTAGAGAAAATGCATGAAAAGTGGTAAATTATTCTGAACTGATCAAATTAAATACTCAATCAGTAGGTGTAAGTGTGGACACCGTTTGAAAGAATTCAAAGGCAAAGCAAATGATAACAAGGCAAACCTGCATTGTGTTTTAGGGAAAAAATGACAAATGAAATTAAACACATGTTTAACTATCTAATTAACTACCTAATTAGGAGCCTATTAGTCAACGTCAGTCTTTTTATTTGTTACGTCTTCTTATGTAATTGTTTGCAAAATGGTGCAATAAGCACAACATGACCACGCTAATTTTATTCTTCATGCCATTGCAATGCTATTTCTGGCATAATGTGGTTTAAAATAATCCATTTTAAGATGATAAGCAGCTAATTAAGAAAGATTAACTGCTTGTTAAAATTATTTGATGGCAATTGTAGTTGGAACAAAAAGAAGCATGCACAGGGGCATTCCAGGGCCGAGCTTGGGAAACACTGCTTTAGGGCACATGAGCATGGACACAAGTAAACCCAAGACTAAATGATTGATCGCAACAGGGGGACACTTTGACAGCTCCCAGTACCCTGGAGAATGCCCAAAGATTTTTTTGATGCTGCCATGACGACCTACATCATCGCAATACAATTACATCTGGGCCAGAAGGGAATATACTGCAGACAGTATTTAAGACAACAGCAATATTCAAAGTTAGGCATAGTGACACCCTCTAGTGACATCAGTGTGGGATTTGTATGTATGCCAGGCATCATCCTTTACCTTACCATTAGAAGGTATAGAGCGTTTCAGCATTAGGTTTTCTAGTCTGTGTGTTGAAGGGAAATAGGTCCACAGTTCCTCACTCCCGTGAATGCATCCACACAAGGCCAAAATCCTTCTCCCTTGTCACCAAGACCAACTGACCAGCCTTGGCCCGAACATTGACACTGACAACATCAGCCTCCACCACAAGACCAAGGACAACAATTCACAACCACGGTCAGAATAAAAACTGTGAGCTGCAGATTCCAACAAAATCCAGAGGTTGCTCATTCCAGAGGCCTTATTGTACTGGTCAGAGTGGTGAAAGAGGATTAAGAGTGGGGTTAACCTAGGCTGTGACCGAGGGTTGCAGCTAGCAGTATCCTTGTGGTCAAATTGGTCTCTAGAGTAGTAATGGTGTTTCTGAAGGCCATGCTTGGCAACAGTTCAAGACCACCTGAAGCGCATGTACTGTTAAAATAATTCAATCTCGTATGAATGCTAATCTTGGTCTTCCAACTTTTATCACAAAATTTGGTTACAGAAGCAAGTAAATTTGAAAGCTTTGATGGCAAGAAGAGACTGAGAGATGTTGTACAGTTCATATAGACCAGTCATGAAGCCCTAGAAGACATCTGCAGTGGTCATTCAGATGGATTTTGGTAAAGTTCGGCAGCTAACTATAGCTCTCAAAGTCAGCATCTAAAGATACCCTCATTCCTCTATTAATCCAATAGTGTTCATGTTTCCCCATTCACACTTCAGGCCCATCTAAGCAGCACCATCTGATCTATAGAGTATCCAGCACAGTCATGTGAAGAGGTCAGGTGGAAGACAAACTTTGACAAAATCTTCACAAGCGAGAGCAAGAGGGTTTGGATGCCCAGAGATGGCTCATGACTGTCTGGACTGGGCCGCTCATGACCACACTGTGCAAGTCACTGCGTCACCCACAGCTCATTTCAATCACTTATTTTTCTCCTCTTTTGTCTTTTATTCCTCCTTTTTCTACTCCTAGCTCCATCCATTGGGAGAGACTAGAAAAAGAGGCAAGAAAAATAAATGAAGACAGTTTGCTCCGTCAAACGTCAGTTCCAAGACACGTCAGTTATAGATGTGGCAGATGGGGAGAGGTGGATCCACAGGTCAATCATTTATATGTCAGGCTTTCCAAAAAAATGCTTCCGTAAAGAATGAGCTGATATTTCCTTGCTCAAAGGAAAGATTGGGAGTTCCTAAGTTCTACTTCTAGCTCCTAAAATTAATGGGTTTGAGTGGAATGTCCTTAATTGCGAAGATGGGAGACCTCAATTGATTTCCGGGTAAGGAGCAAGGAAAAGAAAGAAAAAAAGGAGAAAAACAAGTGACTGGAATGAGCCCTTAGTCTTTAGAGAGTTGTGGGTTAAGGGCAAAGGTCACTGGATTACGTAGGTGAGGGTTTAGGAGACAGTGTTGGTGTTAAAACAGACAAACAGCCAGAGCCTAAAGCTGGGGGAGATGGGGAGGGGAAGTGAGAGGCACAATAATAATAATAATAATAATAATAACAATAATAATAATAACAATAATCCAACACAGGGTATATTGTATAACACAAAGGCAAGAAAGAGGAGCCACACCATGCCCAAGTCCAACGGTCAACCCTCCATGAAAAAAAAAGAAAAATTTAAAACTGGGGGGACAATCCAAGCAAAGGTTGGAGCCTGTGTGCATGTGCTTTCTTTTACGATGAGTGGGTTTTGAGGGTTGTCCGTCTCCATGGTAACAGCCCATGGGCTGGAGGTGACAGGTTAGAGGCTAGGGGTCAGTTAGACTGGCAGGGCTGTAGGGAACAGGGGGTTTTAATGTATGTGTGCGTTTATTTGCAGGGCGTTGCGGGGGGGGGGGGGGGGGTCACGTAAACTGGGCTGAGAGAGACACGGGACAAAATGTTGCTGGTTCCTGCGGTCTGTGTGACAATGTGCCATGATGAGAATGAGAGCAGTCTCCCAAGCAAAACCCAAGCAAAACAATATCCGTGTGCATGAATGGTAATTTGAAGCTCGCATCAGGATCAACCCGGTGGGAGTAATGTTTGTTGTTCTCGTATGAAATGGGACAAAATCCCCCCACAGAGGTAGTAACACCACAAACAATGCAATGTGCATGCTGTGAGTTTTCTCCCCCACACCGATGGCGTGTGATGGGCCCACAGTCATTTTCAACGTGTGCTGAATTTAATTTCAAACAGACTTGCATAGGGAGACTAAAACACGATGACAAAGATAATTTCATAACAAGACAGCGATGGAGAGACATGGATGTCTATGGCGGTACTGTGGCTCTCCTCCAGACATTTTATAAATAGGCTGTTGCCATGAAGGCTTTTCGAAACTTTTAAATGCCTTTTGGTTATGAGCCACTGAGCTGAAGGTGATTGATGGGAACATTAATGTTTCCTTGGAACACACACTTATATGTTCGCGAAGGCAAACCCAGGCAGGCTGCATGGGTAAGTACAGTCAAGCACAGAATACAAATAGTCATTTAATCATTGCACTATAATGGCAACCGAATGCAATTTTACCGAACTAATGTGGAGAAAAATATGTCTCATTTACAAATGTGCATACGCAAGTAATCTGGTAGGGCTGTCCCGGAGCTGCAAAAGGTATGTCATGGTGCATACATGTCCGCTGGATGTATGCTCTCCCCATTTTTCAGTGTAATGTAATGGGTCCTCGGGTGTAATTTAGAGAATGGATGTTAATGGGGTGGAAGGGGCGTCAGTACACACAGGGGGAGGGGGCGCCCCCCCCTCTTCATTACAGCCCTGCACAGAGAGAGGTCTCTTACCGGCCGCAACTGAGACTCACTTGAGTGTGAGGCGAGGATCTCCGTAAGGGGCATAGGGAGAAATGTTTAGTACAAACTCCTTGGGCGGATAGGAGCTCCATTTCTGCTGCACTGTGCTGCTGTCATTGTTATTCCAAAAGTCTCTGTCTAGATCACTGCGGCCAGAGAGAGAGACAGGTCAGAGCAACACAACCAATCACAGCTGAGGGGGGGGGTGGGGGGGTTGGGGGGTTGGGGGTGGAGGCATTTTCATACCTGGGAGAGGGACAATTGCTTTATTTAGCTCTTTTTTTCTTAACGAGTGGGAGAGGTTGGACTGAAACAGAGCGGGTAGGGTCTTGCCTTCATTAAGTGGAGGGGGACTATTGGAATACGGGGCAGCGTTAAAACGTAAAAAGAAGAATGTGGCTTGGACACAGGAGGTGCCAGATGCAGCTTTTCTGCTTTTTGGATAAATACAGGAGGAGCCACGGGAAATGGGCATGGCCATTTAAAGGAAACCCCTTCCGCTAGGTACAGTAGTATTCGTACATTTTCCCAGTAACACACAGCACGTGGACAGAGAAAAAGCAAAGTTCAGCCGCAGGTCCCAGGAGTCTCTCTGTTAAAGAGGAAAAAAGAAAATCAGGTGAAGGACGCATAACTCTTGAGAATACAGAGAGTCAAAGTCAAAGTGAAAAACGACAGAATAGCACACTCCGTGCTCCACAGGTAACTGCACAAGACACAATGCAAACACACCGTCATAGAGAGAGAAAGGGAGAGAGAGAGAGAGAGAGAGAGAGCGTGAGAGAGACAGAAATGGAGAGGTCAGAGAAGTAGAAGGCTGTTAGCTGGAATCTACAGTTGAAGAGGGAGGAGTGTTGCCGCCGCTGTCACAGGGGAAGGAAAGAAAACCGTCCGGACAGTTATATCAACAATCACAAGAGCCACGGCAGCACAGCAACCTTCAACCGCCGATCATAACTTCATCACGTCACAATGGAAATCATAACAGGCATGCTTATTGCTGCAATAAACATTTGCATAGAGAATATTTGTTTTTCCCCCTTCAGTACTGAAGGTTCACGCTGACTCCATTTTACAGAGATAGAGTGCTGATTTACTCTAGGAAATAAGGCGTTTTAGTGACTGTTCACATTCATAATTAGCTTGCTTCCATTAAAATGGTAAAACAAAATTCGAGACGGAATCGCTGCTGGTGTGTACAAGTGGGGGAAAAAGGCTTTATAGTTTCAAGACTAATACACTATACAGGAAAATTGTTATAGATGACTGAGTGACTGCTATTTTAATAGAAATATTCCATTTTGAGCACTTAACTTTTGTGGCGCTATTGGAGATCTCAACCGCCTAAGGATTATATTGCAACTATGGCAGCTAGAATGGCATTTTAATTCTCTGTGTAAATAACTAAATCCGTAGATTAACTTAGCACTGAATATGGACTTTACTATTTTTTTATTGACTTTCAATGGTGCTGAAGTTTGCTTTGAAGTTTTGGTTGACTACATCTGCCAAAATACAAAATTAAGGAATGAATAAATACATATCTTAATGAATATACAAACAAACAAAGGATGTGGAAATAAATGTAAAAAAATAAATAAATGTGCACATAAGTACATAAGTGAATGAATACAGTCTTAAATATATGAACAAAAAAATTAAATGACATAGCCAAAGAACATATTTTTGTTTCTTTTTAATATCTCCTTTTTTTCTGTATTGCTTTCCTTCCCCACTGATTTCAAGGCTATGGAAATGCGTAGCACACATGGCGACAGACAGGCAATGGGTATCCAGACAGTTCAGAGCCTTGGCTCCCAGCTATCTCACGCTAGGTGTGGAGGCGCTGGCTGACGCGTTCAGTGGCGATAGCCGCGACCGTAGCGCTCTGCGATTCGGGGGAAGTGCCGCGCTGTCTGAATCGGTTACAAAGTCCAGGTGATGCCAGGGTTGGATGCCCATCTCATTTTGTGCCGGCGGAGTCCTTGGGGAATTATTTATTGGCAGGGTTGTCCATCCGGGATATTGGCAATCTATTTGGGCTGGGTGAAAGGACAGTGCGGCGCTGAGCGGCAGAATATGGCAGCAGGTCCGTCATGTGCATCAGAGAGTCGCTGATGACGCGTCACAATTTGAGCACCAGAAGATGTAGGCCGCGCTTCATTTGTGCCGGATCTTGCCGGAACAGGACCGCCGGATCTCTCGGTTTCGGACTGGCTGCGATCCAGGGCCTATTCGTTTGGATCCAGCACCCCCCTGCCCCCCGTATTAAAGCACAGGCTTACCAGGGCCGCAGCCCTGGGGACCAAGCTGTCAGGGGGCCTACAAGGTCTGGGGGAAAACCAACCACAATTATTACCGTTAATTAAAAACTAGGATTCCTGGCCGCGCTGATGCCTGCGCTCTGTTTCGCTTGTGAGACCACAGAAAGGACCGTCGCTCTGCAATTTGTCCAGGGTTCGTCTTACCAACCTCCAGCTCTGGCATGAAGTTACCAGCATGTAAATGACACAGCTGATGCACTGAACTGTGTCTGCAGACCGATAATATTCAGATCAGGAGGGGCAGGGCAATGTGTCTACTGATTGTATGATGCAGACCTTTTTTGTACACAAGACAAGAAAAAAATATTAATACAAGTTAAGTAAATGGTTTTTCAACAATACATAAACACTCGTATTATCATCTGGCTAACATTAGCTCGTTAGCATGCTAACGTGGTTAATGTCGCAATCGGCAGCTATATTTTGGAATATAGATATGGCACGTATAATAACCCATTTTCTTTTCGAAAGAGAGTTCAAGGAAAAAGACAGCAGGTTACCTGTACATTCATCATCTGATCATATTACTCGCCACAAAAAAGTACAATTCACATTACCAACAAAATGTGATGCTGTATTCACGATTTAAGTACTGCCTCTGCCTTATTTTAAGCCAGAAAAAAAAAATAGTGTTTTCAACAATCTAATTTTATTCCAATGATTGATTATTGGGACTGCCATTCCCCTTTGACTGTACATGGCTACTGACTGACCTCTGTAGACCCTCTCTTCATCTGTGTCTGAAAGCTATGCCAAAACCCCACCTCCTCATCATCATATCAATGAAGACAAAAACAAAAACGGATAAAAAAATAATTGATGAATGAATAAATATGTACATGCATAAACAAATACAGTATATATTAATGCAAAATTATATCAAAGTATGTATTTATTTATTATTTTAAGCATTGAGTACACATTTAAATATGTATTTGCACATACTTTTATGTATTTATTGACAGATTTATGAATGTTCTCACTATTAATACATTAATTTATCTATTATTTGGGTCGATCTGGTCCTCCATATAAATTAAGGTGATGTTCTTGGGCCTATGAAAATGAAGCCCAAGGAATGTGTCTGTTGGATATAGCAGCTGGACGCTATAAGCAGCCGTCGTTTGACCAATTACTAAATACTGTTTCCTGGTGTTTTGCCTTTCAGAGATGAACCTTTGCTTTCCATTATTTTTACACGTGCAGTAGAATTCCCATGAGCCGAGTAACCAACTGTAAAATGCAGAGTACTACCATATTAAGCATCATTTTCCCCCAATAGTCATTTCTGTTGCCTGTCCACTGGCTCAAGCACCTTTCCCTGGTAGTCAATGAGTTGGGCTCTCTTATCACTGAGTATTACCCTAGACTTGAGACACTGACTCATGTCATGTCAGTTTCCATAAACACGTGAAAATAAGACAGCTATGATTGTCACACCCTGCTCAGCCCACCCATGTCTTTTAATTGGGAAACATGCTTTGTTCGTATCCTAGCACGGGCTGTTTTTTTGGCAGGGTTGGCTGTTCAATTCTTCTTCCATTCTGCTTTCTGGCCTGAGCTGTATCTCACCATCATTGGCTTGAGGTTCATCATCTATCCCTCCTGGAGAGAACTCTGGTAAAGCGTCTGGTAAAGGATTGATTTAAAAAATACAAAACAAGAAACAGACCTATTAACAACCACAAATTGCTCCTTATAGTGGCCAAACACATCCTGAATGGGGAAATCTTTGTTGTAATGATGCCCAATATGATAATAAAAGAGGAGTCTTTCTACTGCAAGCAAAACTGGTACCCCTAAATGACCAATGTTTCGAAGCTCCATAAATACAGTGCACTGAAGGGCATATTTATAGAGCAGATGAGAATATTGATACACTAGGGACTGTCTGTACTTCACAAGCACTCTATTCCTCGTACCGAATGGTGTCCGGTCTGAGATCCATCTGAACTTCCTGTTGCTTCGCTGCACTAATTTATCGACCGCGCGGTTTAAAAAGACCAGCGCGTTTTCCACGGTTTTGCTCTCAAGAAGCAGTTGGCAGATTTCAGTGCTACGTTTTTTGGGGGTGTCTTTTTTTGGAAAGATGACCGGAGCTAAATTAAGTTTGCTGGCAAGCTCAGGACCTCCGCTGGAACATTAGGCTTGTGGCTGAAAGCGGGAAGAGCCGGGGCCCTGGGGAGCATGTTTCTGAGGGGGTCGGGGGTTGGGGGTTAGGGGGGGGGGGGGGTGTTATGGGTCGGACCGGATCAAAAAAGGTCACCGGGGGAATCTGACCCTGCCTCTGGCACCCGAGCACCTACTTGATTGCTTTCTTCTCCCCGCGGCCGCGTGCAGAGTCTGGGGTGCCGGCCGTCTCCACTCCGGGCTTATTCCTCTTCCCCTGGGCAGGACAGAGGGAGGGAGAGAAAAGCAAAGAGCGGTAAGGGACGTGTTGTGGGTTATAACTGAAAAAACTTTGACCGGGACATCGCTGCGTCAGGCGGTTCTACTGTACGTCATAGATCCGAGAGTGGGTACAGCGTATCGCTCGATGGTGCAGAAACCCGACCGACATACAGAAGACAACAAAGCAGACTGAGTGCGTTTTATACAAGAAGTCTCCGCTCCACTCTGGGAGTTTGACCTGGAAGTACAAAATTATCAAATGAGGAGCTGTTCAAGAGTTTACGTCTCAGCCATCATCGTCTGGGCTGAAGGTCGTGTGACCTATGCAACCGCTTCGACTCCCCGCTCCGTACTTTACGGAGCCCGTGAACAAGGAGTCCCACCAGCTGGATGTCCCAGACTGTGATTTAAGGAAGTCCTGAAGAGAGACCTGGTAGACTACCAAAATCCCCACCGGGTCATGGCCACTGCTGGTAAACAACCAATCTGGCTGGAGGTCTACGCTGCACGATGGGATGAGACACGACCACCAACAAACTGACAACAAGATGGAGGAGAGGAAGAGGCCTTTCATGGGTTTGTCTAACTGTGATGTTGTCGTTTGCGACTGACGTCTGCCAATACATGGTTCAATTGGAGGTTTCAGGACAAAATGCAAAAGTACTGCTGATGCTATCATTACAGAGGACGTGTTTCTCAACTTCAGTTATTGGGTGTGTGTTGAGTTACAACACATGAGTTAGCTAACGAGCTCTGATCACTCTCTGTTTACCAAACGCTCTGTTTACCATTCTAAAATATATTTCAGGATAGCTTCCCCCCAACCTCTCCGCCATTTTCATGAGTGAAGAAGGCCAATGACAGGTTCCAAGCTAAAATTGCTTTACTTAAAAATATTATGATTAGTTGTTCAGTATAATAAATCCATGTATAAATTCCACTGTCAACCAGTGACCACTGGCACTCTTGGGAAGACATATTTGTGCTCTCATATATGGCCATACATAATTGTTTTCATGAATGTGAAAGTTACTTGATCAATCTGCCTCTTTTTTAAATAGATTTTTAAAAAGATTCCATTATGTTTTTAATATGTCCAATTTTTAAGTCTAATGTTCTCGTAATTTTATGGGAAATGAAGCAAAAAGCCATTTTATTGTGATTAAAATAAGGCATACTGTACAATAACAAATTCAACTTAAATTGATTTATGCTTTGTTTGCATTTCACAAAAAGACGCCAAAAATTCATTTGAACATTATTTATGTCAAATGGAGTGCATCCAAACACAACAATATGCACTTAACATTTTTATTTTGGACAGCACCCAGCCCAATATGCAAAGTACCCAGAATGGAGGCATAAACTTTATATTTGCAATGGTAATCTCCACTTGTCATCCTAATAATTATACACATTAGGGATGTTTATTTAGATCATTTCAATATTTGAATATCTCAAACTCTCATGATGTATTAAAAGATCTTGCACCAAAAAATAAATATATAAACTTACCCAACTGCAGTTCTTTCAACCGAAATAAGAAAATCCTCCAAAGTGCCTAGATTTGCTCATGCATTAATGAAAAGCGATTTTGGGGTTGTTGACAAATATTTTAATATTAAGTGATCTCACGATCACTAACTATATATTTGCTCAAGTGAATATTTTCAATTATAATTATAATTATAATTATATAACAGCTTACAGCATCAGGAGTGAACATTTCACGCTCATATTAGTTTTTCTCAACTGTTTACACACGTTTTCAGAAACCATAACTCAAGTTCTCGAAACTCTAAACAAAAACCACAATACCATTAACCATGCTGGAAAAACTGCACACATCTCTGGCTAAATGCAAGTTCTCTGTGAAAACCATATTACCTCTAATTATGCACACCTGCATCATATGAATGAAACTTACTGAGAAATTATTGGACACTGATTTGCACAATAAAAAACACTATTATGAATATCTTTACTTATCAGTAGGCTTATGCCTTTTGAATTTTCACAACCCCCGTGGCTGTGATAAAATGTGACGTGACGTGACCAAGGGGGTAACATCACACAGTTCTCAGTTTTTCAGAATACTTTACAAACTGCGTCAGATCCGATTTTGGTCAAAAAATGTGGAATCTTCAAATACATGTCTATCATTCGCCTATAAATACCATTATGCGTCACAATGAGATAATTTAAAAAAATGACAAATATAAAATCTACTGGTCACAAAAGTCCAGGCGCATTTCCAGTCCTCCACGTTCTTCTTTGCTGGTGCATCAGCTGTAGCTTTGCAAGTGAAGTGGTGAAGAAAATGACATACACGTTAATTGACCGTTCGTAAGCCCCGCCCACTCTGGCAACCTCTGTCAAAACAGTCCTTCCAGATTGGGCTAACATAAACTCCCCGTGTTCTGTTCAGATACTTCCACAAGAAGTTAAGGTCGGTATAATAATAAATTGATCCAACAGTTTAAATAAATAAAAATTATTGCAACAGGAAAATTTGTATCCAACTCGTATCCAGAAATATGACAAATCTGTGAGAATTCTGTGAGAAACATCACATTTTAAGCCTGAGTTACAGTACTGTAACAAAGTTTGGCACCTGTATGGGAACGTATCACCAGAACCATCCATAAAGATACAGTTCCAGAGGGTAAAACATGCAATGCATGCAAGTTGGTACAGGACTGAAAACATAGCATTATATCTATTGCATGTTCACTATTTAATCCCACCAAATTCGAAATTCTAAAAATCATACAGTATCAAAATGAAAAAAATGCTAACTGTTTTTTAAGAGATGTCAAACATTGAATGGGGTCAAATTCACCCAAGACGACGGAACATTATTCATGCAAGTTAAAGCACACATCCAACCTCATAAGACCGACAGGCCAGGTGCTGTGGCTAAGAGTGTGAGGTGTCACTTAAAGGTACAATAGGTAATTTTGGACTTCTAACGGTCAAGGAATAGCACCTACAAACACCTTCAAACCACAACACTGTTTATCCCACCCCTTTCTCTGTAAACGTGCTGATGTTGAAACGCCATTGGCTGTGGCAATTAGAACCGATTTTCAACCAACGAGCTTGCATTATTGTACAGTTATACAATGTTTTGGTACAGAGTGTCGGGCCGTGAACTGTATATTTTGAAACCTGAATTTAAGGACTGTAAACACAGGCAGTGTGTGAGTCAACATGTCATGTCAACTATAAGAAGGGATTTAGAATGGTCTTGTAACAATGTTTTAACACAAAAATCTTACCTATTGTACCTTTAATGAGATGAGTCTCTCCCCAGTTTTCACCACACACTGAAAACTCCCAACCCTAGCCACAGCGCCTGGCATGGCCCTAATCTATACACTACATTTACCGCTTGCCTACCATGGCCATTCCCCCACCTGGGGTCAGGCAGGAGTAGAGACAAGCGCTCACCAGGCTATCAGAGCCAACGTTAGCTCAGGCGGTAAGAGCGGTCGTCTGGGTGTGTCGAAGTGTTTCTGGGCAAGGCACCTAACCCCCAACCGCTCCCGACAGGGTCTTCGAGGGTGTCCTCTTGCTGTGTGATGGGTGCATGTGAAGCATTCATCATGAAGGGCTTTGGATAAAGCCCCACATACTGTAAATGCTGTCCATTTGCCTACTGTATATACTGTATACCGTACTATTAGAGTGGTCTCCTTTTTGCTCATTCATTTAACCAGAAATGCAACAATACAAAATACATACACCGTGTTTAACTTGTTCTTTTGTAACTGTGCCTCAGGTACAGCATATCTAGCAGATAATTGCTGTCACATATCTTAAGAGACTGTCTACTCTAAAAGATACTGTCACCGGAAGTAGTTTGTAACTTAAGGATGTCTTGTAGATCTGCGATTCCCATGAAATCCCATTATGACTACATCTACTACATCAGCTGTGCTGAGTTGCGCTCGGATGGAAGCTATGATGTTATGATGCTAAGACACGTACGCAGAGTAAAATCCATGCTTTTCGTTGACAAACCCATAGTTTAACTTCTGTATGTATAGTTATCCTTAACCTAGGAGACTACCCACTCACACAGCAAAAAGGCATGCTATTAACAAGCAGCATTTGCTTTCTCTTTAAAATGAAAACGGGCGCCTATAAATGTAATGCAGGTCAAAGGCAAGCCACTCTTTTCATCCGATCCCATTATGCAATATATTCTGAAACTGATGCTCAGTACGGCGTGGTTTCTCACCGCTTATGCAAAAACATTATTATATTTGCATTCCATTTTCCAATAAAGGTTAGGGCGGCAGTTCTATCGCCCAGCTGTGGAGCTTCATTAGCGTTTTTGTGTGAGAATTTCTGCACTAGTCTCCTGACACCACACCGCGCGTGATACAGGGTGTTTTCAGCCAAATATGACGGAAGCATTAGAAAGCCTGACACCATTGTCATTATCAATTATTTGCCCAGAGCCTGTGCTAACAGACTGGACCTAAATGAGCAGCTATGAGTACATGAGCCAGCAAGACGTAGTCAAACACACACACACACACACACACACGCACACACACACACGCACGCACACACACACACACCCACAAACACACCCATGCACACACACACACACACATACACACACACACACACACACACAAACACACCCATGCCCACACACACACACACACATACACACGGACACACACACATACACACACATACACGCACACATATTACAACCCATAGGAAAGAGACTTGCCTGCTGACAGGCAAGAACAAGCTATCAAGTGCAACTCATCTATCATTTAACGCCATCATAAAATGTTTAGGAAGATGGGGACAGAGTGAGAGAAAAACAGGGAGGGAGGCATGGATGATTAAAACAGAATCCAAAATAGAAACAGCCAGAGAGAGAGAGAGAGAGAGAGAGAGAGAGTGACAGAGAGACAGAGAGAGAGAGACAAAAAATGCATCAGAAAAGCGTCAAATTATGTCACAGCTTGCCACAGACAGAGGGACAACCAGTGAGCCTGTTCGGGTAGGCCTAAAAATGTATGTCTGTAAACCGTATGTCCGCAAATACCGTATGTTCATGTGTTCAATGGTGTATGTCCACAAATATCGTACGTTCATGTGTTCAACGGCGTATGTTCTATGTTCCTTTAGTGCTTTGGCAACATACGATGCATCTTATCATGCTCATGAAGCATTTTGAATTTGAATCTGAAAATTTGAGAAAGACCAAGAGTGACAGATAGAGAGACCGAGCTACAGAGAGACAGAGAGAAAGAGAGACAAGAGAGTAAGGAACAGGAGGAAATAAGAGACGATGAATTAGAAAGCGGGACACGGTGCGGGCGGGAAGACGGCATGGTGTGCCGGGCTGGGAGGAGAGAGGGGGGAGAGAGGGATGAAGAGGAGAGGTACAGAGAGATCCAGAAGCCCTGCTGGGTCTGGAGCGGTCGGGGCGGAGCTGAGACGAGCCGTCAGGCCCGTAATCGTCACAGCTGTGGAAGGCCTCAGTCACTGCCTCTCTCCCTCGTGCCCACCACCCGAGAGGCACCGCCGACACTCCTCATATCTTCATTTTTATTTACCACACAGATCTTAAATACCATCTCGGCTCCAGAAAACATCAAAGTCTCTGTTTTCTCTCTCCGCGCTCTCTGCAAATATATTCAACCGGAAGAAAAACATAACAAAGGCAGAATAAATACTCTTTTGTTGAATACATTGTTGAGCGAAATGAGAATTCATATCAAATGTTTGGATTTGGATTGGGCTTTGCCTAATTAGGCAGCCTAATGTAATAATCTTGTAAACTTAAATATATATATATATATAAAATATAGGGTATACGAGAGTATAAGGCATCTTAAATATATTGGTATTAATCGGAAGAAAATATGTTTTAAGTTAAATATTTGCTTTTGCTGAAAACCTAAAAAAACAGGAAATTGAATTGATAATCAAGGTATTGACTACTACAGGCAATAACGTTGCTGAACAGAACGTTCAATTAGCATCATTCAAGCTATGTTAAGTCTATGGACAATTTGTTGTCGAATTTGGACTTTTGAAGTCTAATTCAAATTGAATAACATGTACAAAAAGCACTCAACCTGCTCCAAAGTGCATGTGACCTCAGACCTAACCCCCATAGTACATCTCTGGAGAGACCTGAAGATTCCCAGACGTTTCCCATCCAATCTGACGAAGCTAGGACGAATGAGATAAACTGGCCAAGAAGACTGGAACTGCTGCCAAAGGAGCTTCTACAAAGTACTGAGTTAAGGGTCTGAATACTTATATAAATGAGAGATTTCAGTTTTTCATTTTTAACAAATTTGCAAAAATCTCTATTCACTTTGTCATTCTGGGTTATTGAGTGTAGATTTATGGGCCAAAGTGGCGATTTTATCCATTTAAAATGAAATCTACCACAGAATAAAGTGTGAAAAAAGTGAAGGGTTCCTGAGTACTTTCTGAAGCCGCAGTAGGTTCAGTCTGGCAGCAGACCTTCCTCTCCCCCGCTCTGACCCAGAACAGGAGTGAGGTTGCCATGACGGGTCTCCGGGGATGGGGAAGGGCCGTCGCCTGCGGAAAGGAGCCGGAGAAGAAGCCCATCTCCTAGCAGCGGCTATTTTCACACACAGGACGTGGCCCCTTTTTTTCAGCGCTCAGCCTCCTGTTCCACGGCGAGGCGGAGCGGATTACCCCTGACGCCGCTTAATTGGAACCGCGGACCTGATGTGGAGGCGTGTGGTTTTAATTGAGCGGCAGGGGGAAGGCCGCGTGTCGTCGGAGAGAGTGTGAGCGCTGACGTCACGGACTACTTACCGCGTTTGAAACGCTACGTGTTGTCGTCTGTTGATCAGTATAATCATAATCACGATTTTATATTTATGCGCCACCTTCTAAATGGTGGGCTAACTTTCGAAACGTGTTCTGCAGGCATCGTCAACTCAGGCCGTCGAATCCAAATCCGGCCATGGTTTCTCCTGGGTAATTAGTGCTACTGATTGGACAAACTGTCGTCACACCTGACTCCCAGGTAAAGGGGAGGGTGGAAAACCAGCAGTTCTTGGCCCTCGAGGACCGTGAGTCACTGATCCCTTCGTTAGCATATCTGTGATCTGAATTAATGTGCCCTTCCATTGTAGCAATATGGCTGGTGATCAGTCTGCATTGAACTGTGATTGCAACAAAAAACAAAAAACAGGAAGTTACACACTGTAGTTAGTGATAAAAAAAAGTCTGAATCTCGTCTAATATTGTGCTTTTCATCTTACTGATATCTGAACCTTACAGATCTTCACCAGCGTGTGATACAAGTATTGCAAATGCCATCTTTTGACTCAGTGATAACTGCCAAAATACAATACCCATGCAAGCAATGATTGCCAGTAACGTCACAGCTAACAGAAGATTATTAATATTAATGGTTTCATATTCACAATATACTCTATATGTAGATATAGTTATGCAAAAATGGTAAATTATGTTTATACAACAATATTATCAGGAGTATTGCTTTTATAACATGGAATGATCAAATATTATCAAATGAAAAATTAACTCCATATCTAGAAAACAAAATCCTTTTTGTTTCTAAGGGCAAGGATCTTGAAGCAAAGAAGCAGAGGAATTATATTGATAATCTGAGGAGGATATTGTGTACTGTACATTCGTAAATTAATTGTGTCACGCTAACGCTTGTAAATAGATAGTGGTACTCTTCGAGGATTTTGGAGAAACACAGACTCTTCGAGGCGCGGCGGGGACTAACAGATTCGGAGTTGGAGGGAGGAAAGGACAAAACGAAAAAGGGGCAGATAAAGAAGAGGGGAGAGAGGAAAGGAGGGAGATAAACGAAGAGACGGGTAGACAGGGACAACGCGAGATAGAGCGGAAGGGGACAGGGGTAAATGCAGAGAAAGAGAGAGAGAGAGAGAGAGGGGAAACGAAAGGATGCACACGGAGACAAGGACACGGAGAGATAAGCGCAGACACTAAGATGGAGGACAAGTGCAGCGATGGGGGACGGAAGATAAATGGAAACGTGGACGACGGAAGAGGTGGTTAAAAGAAAGAAGGATGAGGGCAGGAGGATGGAAAGATACACAGAGAAAAGGGAGACTCGAGAGACACAACTCGGAGCAGTGGAGACAGAACAGGAACGAAGAAAGTGAGAAAAAAGAAGATAATCACGTTATGCCCGACGCCTCTGTCCTTGGTCCCCTGCTCTTTTCCCCTGGTGCTCAATCTACTGGGGGTGTCATCGGCTCTCCTGATTTCCTGTCCCATTCCCACGCTCTCTCCGCAGGTGTGCGGACTCTTTTCACGCAACGTCTGAAAAACCCGCCCCTTCCTCACCTCTGACTCCGCACAGCCCTGGCATTCTAACACCTGGACTATTGCAATTTCCTCTGCTTGTGCCACGGAACTCCCGCAGGTCATGAAGCACGTCGACGCATTTACAGTCTTCCCAAGCTTGCTCTTGTAGCACTACTCTGTAGCTTACCAGAAGTTTGGTAAGATCCTACTGTACATGTACATGTACATGTACTTGTCAACTCCTCCCTGTCCCTTGTCAACTCCTCCCTGTCTTCCGGCTGTTTTCCGGCATCCTCCAAGAGGGCCCACATCACTCCGCTGCTAAAAAAGCCTACCCTGGATCCCTCCATCATCCAGAACTACCGCCCGGTATCTCTTCTTCCTTTCCTTTCTAAAACTATAGAACGAGCTGCTTCTACTCAACTTTCTTCCTTTTTTTCTAACAACAACCTGCTAGACCCCCATCAGTCTGGCTTCAGATCGGGCCACTCGACAGAGACTGCGCTCCTCTCTGTCAGTGAGTCACTTCATGCCGCACGAGCAGCCTCCCTCTCCTCTGTCCTCATTCTTCTAGATCTCTCTGCTGCCTTCGACACTGTGGATCACTCCATCCTCCTGTCTGCCCTGTCAGCAACGGGCATCTGTGGCACAGCCCTGGACTGGATTGAGTCCTACCTCTCTGGTCGCTCCTTCCAGGTTGCCTGGGCTGGTTCGGTATCGACACCTCGGCCCCTCGCCACAGGAGTTCCCCAGGGCTCAGTCCTTGGCCCGCTTCTCTTTTCTCTCTACACTCGCTCCCTTGGCCCTGTGATCACTGCACATGGGCTATCCTACCACTGCTATGCGGACGATACCCAACTCTTCGTCTCGTTCCCGCCGTCTGATACGCAGGTTTCAGCCCGTATCTCTGCTTGCCTGAGGGACATCCAGAGCTGGATGGACAACCACCATCTAAAGCTCAACCCAGGTAAAACTGAAATGATATTCATCCCTGCTAATACCTCTCCCCATCTGGATCTCTCCATTTCCCTCGGGGATACCACACTCACGCCGTCACCCAGTGCAAGGAACCTCGGCGTGGTGATGGACAGCAGACTGTCCCTTTCCGAGAACATTGCGGCGGTGACCCGGTCTTGCAGGTTCTTCCTATACAACATACGGAGAATCCGCCCCTTTCTCACCCCCTACTCGACCCAGCTCCTGGTCCAAGCGATGGTTCTGTCCCGCCTGGACTACTGCAATTCCCTCTTGGCTGGCCTCCCAGCGTCTGCCATCAGACCCCTCCAACTCATCCAGAATGCAGCAGCTCGTCTGGTCTTCAACCTTCCCAAATACTCACACGTCACCCCCCTGCTTACTTCCCTCCACTGGCTGCCTGTCATGGCTCGCATCAAATTCAAAACATTGGTGCTAGCCTTCCAAGCAGTTAAAGGGTCTTCCCCAGCTTATCTGCAAAAAATCATCAGACCCTACACCCCTGCCAGACCTCTTCGTTCAGCCTCCACAGGCCGCTTGGCACCTCCCCCTCTCAGAACCTCCACCTCACGCTCACGACTACTGTCTGTTCTGGCTCCACGGTGGTGGAACGAACTCCCCGTTGAGGTCAGAACTATAGAATCCCTCCCCACCTTCAAGCGCAAGCTGAAGACACACCTCTTCAAACAGCACCTCTCCCCATCCCTCCCTACCTCCCTGTGAACCTTAATTGTTGTCTCTGTGACTTGTGTATCAGTATTTTAGTTGGCTAGGTAAGCAGTGTTTGGATAGTTAACTTTGGTGACTTTTGCTCTGTTTGTTGTTTGTTCAAAAAAACAAAAAAAAAAAAAAAAAAAAAATGGCCCTTGTCCTTATCTTTGTTGTACAGGTAGCAGTTGAAATTGTACTTACCTCTGGGGTCTTTCAGCGAACTTATCCCTGGTTATGGGTATGCACTTTGTTGTACGTCGCTCTGGATAAGAGCGTCTGCCAAATGCCAATAATGTAATGTAATGTAATGAATTAAACCCTCCTCCCTGGCCAGAGCTCTCCGTTCAACAAAATGGACGCCACTGGCTATCCCCATGTTTGCTTCTTCCAGTCGTGGTGCCCACCCGTACCGGGTGCAGTGGTGGAGCAGACTTCCTACTAAGGTCAGAACAGCAGAACTGTTGACCGTCTAAAGAACCCCTGCTTGTTAATTCCCTCCCATTCCTTCTCTTTTGCCATCCCGCCTTTTATACAAATTCAGTTTATGGCATTTTCTGGTTTTATATTAGATCATTATGGTTTTATGTTCCACGTATTGAAGCTTATTCTTGATTTAACCTGCAAGCATTCAGAATTCCTATTTTGGTTCTTGGTTAGCAAACTTAATATGACATACAGTTATACTGGCTGGTCTGGGGACGCTATTAGCAAGGTAAGTATTGCTCATATTAATACACTTTGATTCCTCCAATGGTTTAAGTAGGTCTGGATAATAGCATCTGCTAAATGAATGTAAAGTGTAAATGTAAGTGTAAGGGATGATTCACAACAAGGTGCTCTGCTATGGAAAAATAACGACCAACACAAAATAATGGTTACAAACATACATTTGACACTGAAAGAGACCAATCAGAATTGAGCATTCTACAAAGCCATGGATTAATGAGAGATATTGATATTTGCATTATTTTACAGATATTGGTAATGCATGTTCCAAAAAAAGTGTATGTTTCTGTGTGTGTTTGTGGATGTGTGTGTGTGTGAGAGAGAGAGAGTGAGAGAGAGAGAGAAAGAGAGAGAGAGAGAGAGAGAGAGAGAGAGAGAGAGAGAGTGTGCTGGCTCTTTCTCTATCCCAGCTGTGTTTGTTTGCACTGAACAAGTGGGCCTCCAGTCTCTTCATCCACTCCCCACATTACGCCGCTCCCTGCCTAATTAGCGAAGTGCGCTTCATTAAAATTATCAACCTGCTTAATGTTTAACATTGTGCTTTTGCATGGACTATAAAGTTTTTATGCACCTGAGCAATAATTTGAGTTTTGTTTGAAAGATAGCCGACATCATTTGTGTGCACACATTGGTTTCTCAGTCATTATTCATAGCTAATGATGGTTTAATATTAATAGGAACGTTTCTTTGGTCTATTTTTGATTTTGCCAAAGGCAACGGGCAAGCTTGTGGAATTATTTTTTTAATAAGGCTTATTTGATATACTTTATATAAAAATAAAATAGAATATTTTTCTGAATATTTCAAAGAGGCTTCCTCCACTGGTGAGAAATGTTAACAAAAAGTTAACATTTTGGACTCGGACCCCAGACTAGTGGATTACATTAAACGAATAATCAAATATTCCAATAATATTCTAAATTTTAATAAATACCTAATAAAGTGCTCAGTGAGTGTATATGCTCGCGGAGTCTCAGCCAGCGTTCTGGGGCGTAGTGTCAACATCGATAACACAATGTTTTAAAACAATGTTGACACTGCAAGACCACTAGAGGCCTCTTCATAATTTCAGCTGTCACAGCATTAGCACGAGCAGTGTGTGCTAGCTAACCGGGAAGATGCATGCAGTGGTGCGGATCCTCATTTCATGTTCCCCTCCTCGTAAATTCTCCCAGAAAGATCCACTCGTGTACACGTCACATCGCAGAAACTAGTGCTGCTCTAACTTCCGTTAGTCCAAGTTTAAGCCCAAGTACCAAGTACCAATGGATGAAATGAAATGAAAAAAATGCAATGAATGAAAAACACGTGGTTCGAATTGAAAATGGAAGTCCGCAAGGCCAAGGAATCTGAAAGATCTTGAAAAACTATGTCTGGAGAAATGGTAATGATAAAAACAGGCAAAATTACATAAAGCTAAAATTCCACAGTTTTCTGTTTGCAACATGTATGATCACCTTGAAAAATCTGAAAAACCAAATTAAAAAATGTAAGCTCTGGGAGTTAGTCTGAATACACACTTTAATAAGAATAAAATATCATGGATATTCGGTCTTCAGTAAATGCTTTTTTCACACGGCTCACGGAAAAAGCACCGCTCCCAAAGCAATTCTGCACCGAGCGGAGAGTCAGTCACACAGCCCAAAATGAAGAATGGTATTTTAATGGGTATTGATAGGAACTGCGCAGACACTGGGGTACGATGCGCAGACACTGGGGTACGATGCGCAGACACTGGGGTACGATGCGCAGACACTGGGGTAAGATGCGCAGACACTGGGGTACGATGCGCAGACACTGGGGTACGATGCGCAGACACTGGGGTACGATGCGCAGACACTGGGGTACGATGCGCAGACACTGGGGTACGATGCGCAGACACTGGGGTGATACCGACAGGCCGAGGGCACCTGTAGAGAGGCGGACGGGATGCGCCAAATCCCTTTCCTGTGCCGCCCGAGTCTGTTGGGGTACAGCGAGAGGGCGGGTCAGAAGGTGGCGTAGCGCTAGTGCGCGAGCTAGCGTTCGTTTTTTTCAGTGGATATCCTCCAACCCCAGGGGGATCTGTTGCACACGGAGAAAATTACAGTGGTGCGGCAAAAGGGGGGAAAAAAAAACGTCGGGTCGCAGCAGAGATACTCTCACCGCACTGCCACGCGGTCGATTCCTGACGCATGGCAGCAGATATAAACCCGTTTGGCGTGTCCGCAGCACGGCGCCATGCGGAGACGTGTCCGTCAGGCCCCTGGGTAACATTCAGGGGTGACAAGGGAGTGAAAGAGTGAAATGACCCTGCGGGAAGCGGTAAAGGGAACGGACAGCTAGATCCGTTATAGTTACAGCACAACCATCAAAATGGCGGTGATGGCGGTTGCTTGACGAATGGATCAGACGATAACAGTAACTCATACAAAGACGAGGAGAGCAGTCTGTATTGGGTGAAAGGAAGACGTCTGATTGAAAGTATTGACATGCTAACTGTGGACCCTCTGGCATTCTTGGTGCTAGATATTAATGATCAAATTAAGCCTTTGTTGAAAGTAATACAGGTTGCTCGTGTCATTTTTGTATAAGTAGTGGTTACAGGTGAATTTTCCTTCCATGTCTTACAGTGGTTCCTGAAATGGCAGCCCAACTTAATTCAGTAAATCCACAGTGAACTGTTTGCCTATTATCTCTGAAGGGTTTCATGGATTTATGTCAGCGGCTGAGGAAGTAGGATTGTTCAGTGATAAAACATCAAGTCAAAAAAAAAGATCTTTTGGAAAAAAACTAAACAAAACACACTGATATTGTTAATCCAGAAAAATTCTTCTTTTTTACATTTCCTTGTACTTGCAATAAGGTGCCCTTTAACTGACCTAATTCATACTGTACTGTAAGAAAAAATAATTTCCATGTGGAATTTAATACCAGCCAGAGAAGTCAAAACACATCTAATCTGCAAGACAAAACAGATAATATTTGAGTTTTCAAGGAACAACTACAGAGCAAACAGTATGACTGCACAATGACTGTTGGCATAACAGTGTAATTACGCAGTAAAAAAATTGTATATTTCCCCTGTAGCAGAGTATGTAGGAGTTTAATTTAACACAAAACATTTTACTGAGCATTTAAAAGCAAATAAAATACCTGTAAACATGATTTGTTTACATAGACTACTGTCATTATCACAATTTACATGACTGATAAGTTCCAGCATTTCATATGCACATTAACAGGCAAGTGTTGTGAATATTTACAGTAGACATCTGGAGGTTTTAGTTCCTACCTGATATTCTGTCCTCTCGCCTAATTGCGAATGCATCATATCCAATAATGAATTATTTTGCACCCAACTGTTCATTCAATGCAGTAAGAATTCACAGCATCTCTGCCTCACCAAAAGCATGTTCAAAACCAAGTCCTTTCTATTCCAAGTATACAATTATGTCAGGATGTATAACACATAGTGCTTGGAAACTAAAAGATGCTATTTCTAAAAGTAAACAAATAATAATAATGGATTCCATTTGATTGGCACAGTTTGTCAGCATTTATATCTAAAATGTCAACATAAATAGCTGCCAAAATCTCCTCGATGACCATGATTATTCATAAACAAAATACCTGGCATGTGTCAGAAACATCATACACATTTCAAAAGTGCGGGCTCCCACTTTGTTTTTAGGCTCCCACTTAAAAAAAAAAATCATTTTCCAGGACTTTCGAATGACATTTTCCATAACCTACATCCAGAAACAATGGCCAAGGTATCCCAAAGCTAGTCATGACCATGGGTGTTGGGTTATGTTGGCTGTTGGAGGTGGGGGGTGAGTGTGGTTTTGTGCAGGCTAACCAGTGATGGGGAGGTATGTGTGTGTATGTGAATATGTACCACAACATATCAAATATCCACAATATCCTATAGTGCTGCCACGTGACCTCTGTGTCTGACACAAATAAGAAAGGCAGAGAAAAATACAGAAGAATGTGTAATCTTAGCTCGATTGACTTATCGCCAAGCCTACCATTTTCCAGGACCATTTTCATGACATTTTGTTAATCCTGGCAATTTTCCATGACTGGAAAACTAGTCTCTAAATGTAAAGGTTTTCGAGGAGGCGTTGGAACCCTGATAAGTGCCAATGCATGAAAGATGCAGAAAATGGAGATGGATTATTGCTCACAAATAAACACAATAAAAAAGGACTATTGCATTTTGCTAAATAAACAAATCAAATGGGCTAGATTATTTTACAGGAGCAGAGCAAATGAGATTTTAAAAGTGCATGCAACCTAATTTACTACCTTGGTTGTTGAAATATCAGCAAATGTTATGAAATGTTAACTGTGTTGACCACCAGTTTAATATGTTATCGAATAATCAAAATGTAATATTATACAGTATGGTGTGCTGTGAAACATTGCATGCTGCCAGCCTAGTAATATATAAACATAAATATATAAAATATGTTGCATGTAGCATACATAATGCACTAAAAAGATTAAATAAAGTTAATTACAAATTGCATTCATTATTAAAAGACATTTCTGGTTACTGAGGTAGGTACAAATAATGTTAATATTAATGGCATATAAATATATTTCTTAGTATGGCCACATTGTGCCATTTCAAAGTTTATTTTATGTCTTTGAATGTTGCAGGATGTTGCAAGATAATTGGTGAAAATGCCATTCAACTTTCAGCAACACTAAACCATTGATATAAAATATGTAAGACATTATGACAGATGTCATAATATTAGAAAGAGGTCAGAATTGTTCAGAATTTGCACAGGTACTGGTAGAGCAGAGATGACTAGAAACGTAAGCCAACATACTGTACGCATCATGAAAATTCACATCTCTACTAAAGATTATGGTGAAATCTATTTTCAACATAAAGTAGATGCATTAGTCATGATCTTCAAAGTTATCATAACCTGCTGCCTTAATATGCCCAAGCTGCCATTACATTTTATTAGAATGTTTAAAATTGAAGTCATGCTATATTTCTGCAGCTGGGAGATTATTTGCAGATTGTAGAAATTGAGAACATTTTTAGAAACATTTTTTACCTTTCTAGAAATGAATATTCCTTACATAACCCATGATATGCAAACACCTACGGAAACAGCTTATCGGGCGTTCTGCCAGATACATTCGGAAACCTGTTCCTGCTCCAGCATTACTAGTGCATGCTGGGATATGGCCATGCCTCCACTCTGTATCTGGGCATGTGAGTTTAAAAGAGGTAGAGAAAAAGGAAACACACAGAGTGTGTGTGTGTGTGTGTGTGTGTGTGTGTGTGTGTGTGTGTGTATGAGTGCATGAATGTGTGCGTGTGAGTGTGTGTGAGTGTGCGTGTGAGTGTGTGTGAGAGTGTGTGTGTGCCTATGTGAGTGCATGTATGAGTGTGTGTGAGTGCATGTGTGTGTGTGTGTGTGAGTGTGTGTGAGTGCGTGTGTGCGTGTGAGTGAGTGTGTGTGTGTGTGCATGTGTGTGTGTGTGTGAGAGAGTGTGTGTGTGTGTGAGTGCGTGTGAGTGCGTGAGTGTGTGTGTGTGAGTGTGAGTGTGTGTGTGAGAGTGTGTGTGTGAGTGTGTGTGAGTGCGTGTGTGTGTGTGTGTGTGAGTGTGTGTGTGTGAGAGAGTGCGTGTGTGAGTGTGCGTGCGTGAGAGTGTGTGTGAGTGTGTGTGATTGTGTGTGTGAGTGTGTGTGTGTGTGTGAGTGCGTGTGAGTGCGTATACGTGTATTCTTTTGAGTCTGTTTTTGCGGCTGTGTAGGCACATTTTGTGTGCCTACATTTATGTATGTTCTTCCCGCTTTTTAAAGCTCCCTCTTTAACGGTGTGTTGGGAATAGTGTTGCCATGGAGAACGAGAGAAAAAGGGAGAATGAAGGAGAGGAGAGGGAGGAGAGGGATGAGCTAATAAAGTTATGTACTGTTCACGGCAGGTGCTGGAGAAAGAGATGGATGTTTCTCATTGCTATTCTCTTTGTTGCGTCTCACTGTCACTGTAGTCTCCAGACTGTCTGAACTGCATTGTCGTTCTGCCCGTTTAATCACTATACTGGTCCTAATCACCACTGTGCTGTGTGCTGTTAATTACTGTCAGTGCTACTCCTCTTCCTCACTGTGCTGCTAATTACTGTCACTGCTGCTCCTCTTCCTCACTGAGCTGCTCCTCTTCATCACTAAGCCATTACTCTTCATCACTGTGCTGTTCCTCTTCATCACTGTACTGCTCCTCTTCATCATTGCTGCTCCTCTTCATCACTGTGCTGCTCCTCTTCATCATTGCTGCTCCTCTTCATCACTGTGCTGCTCCTCTACATCACTGAGCTGCTCCTCTTCATCACTGTGCTGCTCCTCTTCATTACTGTGCTGCTCCTCTTCATCACTGAGCTGCTCCTCTTCATCATTGCTGCTCCTCTTCATCACTGTGCTGCTCCTCTACATCACTGAGCTGTTCTTCTTCATCACTGTGCTGTTCTTCTTCATCACTGAGCTGCTCCTCTTCATCACTGTGCCGCTCCTCTTCATTACTGAGCTGTTCCTCTTCACCACTGTGCTGCTCCTCTTCATCATTGCTGCTCCTCTTCATCACTGTGCTGCTCCTCTACATCACTGAGCTGTTCTTCTTCATCACTGAGCTGCTCCTCTTCATCACTGTGCTGCTCCTCTTCATCACTGGGCTGCTCCTCTTCATCACTGTGCTGCTCCTCTACATCACTGAGCTGTTCCTCTTCATCACTGTGCTGCTCCTCTTCATCACTGTGCTGCTCCTCTACATCACTGAGCTGTTCTTCTTCATCACTGAGCTGCTCCTCTTCATCACTGAGCTGCTCCTCTTCATCACTGAGCTGTTCCTCTTCATCACTGAGCTGCCCCTCTTCATCATTGAGCTGTTCCTCTTCATCACTGAGCTGCTCCTCTTCATCACTGAGCTGTGCCTCTTCATCACTGAGCTGCTCCTCTTCATCATTGCTGCTCCTCTTCATCATTGCTGCTCCTCTTCATCACTGAGCTGCTCCTCTTCATCACTGTGCTGCTTCTCTTCATCACTGTGCTGCTCCTCTTCATAACTGAGCTGTTCCTCTTCATCACTGTGCTGTTCCTCTTCATCACTGAGCTGCTCCTCTTCACCACTGAGCTGCTCCTCTTCATCATTGCTGCTCCTCTTCTTCACTGTGCTGTACCTCTTCATCACTGAGCTGCTCTTCTTCATCATTGCTGCTCCTCTCCATCACTGAGCTGTTCCTCATCACAGGACTCCCTCTCTCTCTCTAATTCCCTTCCTCCCACAGTGTGAAGATGTCAGTGCGTTGGGACTGGTGAAAACAGTGACCCTGTCTTTGTGTCACGATGCCAGCACATCAACCTGGAGGCCCCTGGCATCCACGTCTCCACTCGCCTGCCTCATGGCAACCCTTCCTTACCGAGGAACAGCTGTGTGTGCACTCTGGCTTCAGCACTATCGTGTCCTTGTCTGAAGATGTGCGCTCTATGTATAAATGTATAAACGCTCTCTTTTTGTGTCAACATTAGCATCAGTGTCAGACAACCACACTCTTTAAAGCAAAGGAAATAAAACACTGCATTTACTTATGTCTCTGTGTACCAGTGTTCCTGTCAGGGCATCATTGTCTCTCTGCCCCTTTTTTAGTTTCACTGCAGTGTGTGTGTGTGTGTGTGTGTGTGTGTGTGTGCTTGTGTGTGCATGTTTGTGTGATTCTACTTGGTCTCATGTTACTTGTGTAAAGAAACAGAAATGAAACAGATTTTCACTAAAGGGTCCCCTGAATCTGACCAAGCAAAACCATGGCAACATCCAATAATGGATTTTTTTCATAAAACATAAAATCCCACTTCTGTGTAAGGTTGTAAGAGAGATACATCTTGGTGGGTGGGAGGCTGCATTTTCTTCAATTTGCTTGTAAATGAAAAAATCCAATCCAAATGACCTTCAGCGGATGGTGGGCAGTGTACTGTAGTCATTCCAAACGCCCACTGATTGCATCTGTCAAATGCAAGGTTGAGCTGGGGGTCTAGACCAACCAGCTCATGACAGCAGTATATTTACCGTATTTGTGGACATGCATTGGTGCCCCGCAACTGAACCTCAGTCGTTCATCTGCCACCTTGAGCGGTTTACAAGCATATAGGATGAATCAGTGTTCAATTACCTTCAAACACATGCGAAACTAAACAAATCAAGCCAAACTCCATCACCTCGCCGGACGGCTACTCCCTCTTAATCAATCACATTTCATACTGCATAATGGGCGCCAACCTACTCCGTGACAGGAGGTCAGATAATTCTCCTTCCTGTTCCATGCCCGTTAGCAGACCTACACCTGAGCCGGGATCACACAGAGAGACCTGTGCTGAGATCAGAAGTCGCCAGCGTTCAACAAGTCCTGTCCACCCCTGAAGAGGCGGGCGCTCGCGCAGAGAGCTGGCCAAACATATTTTCTTTCTTTACACAAGAAACACTAAGTAGTATATGGACTGTGACAGCCGTAATATACAATTACCAAAATGTGGATGTCGCCTTTTTGCCCTCGTTCTGCACAGTTCTGGATGGCTGGGAGTGGCACGGCTCGAACGTACGCACTCCTCTGATAAATTCCCCGGGGACTTTAACGGACCACGGCAGGGCCGGTGCCAATCTCAGCCGTGACCTGCTGGGGCTGGAACTGCATTCTGGGAAACCAACACCATGGTGAAGTGAGGTAAATCGGCCAGATTTAACCCGCCCTCCTCCCAGCAGGACCAACACAACGCTGCTGCCAGTCCTTCTCCATTGCTAGTGCAGCTCAGTATGACTGCCATACTACTTTTGATACTGTAGACCAGAGGTGGGCAATGAGGGCCATATCCGTGTCTTCTCTTGGCAACGTCTGGCCTTAATTATTTAATTGGCTGTAACATTTATGCCATCTGACATTTTTGCATTTTAGATATTTCTTGATGAATGCATTAATGACAAAGGCTGTTCTTGTGTCTCTATATGATATGATTTTACTGTGATTTTATCTGAGTGGTTTATATGGCCAATTAGCTAATTCAGCCAGAGTAATTGGTGGAAACAAAAACCGGCATACACACCGGCCCTGCAGGACTGAAATCGCCCACTCCTGCTGTATTCCAGGGGTACACAACACCGGTCCTGCTCACATCACATGCAAAATGGTAGACGACATCTCCATCGCTCAATAATGTGGATGCTCACATCATTACATTTATGTCCTGTGGGCTGCAGAGTCTGCAGGCATCTGCTCCTACCGTGCGCTACACCACCTGATTTCACTCATGAGCTTATTATCTGAACCACGCAGGTAAAATAATCGGTGAAATCAGGTGGTGTAGCGCACAGCAGGAGCAAATACCCGCAGACACTGGACGTGGAGGAGTGCAGTTATACAGTATACATTGGCCACTGGTTTGTGACAATTTAAATGTTAAAATGATCATTTTCTCCATAGATGAAGGGGTGGAGAACAGTACTCAGTATGAGGAAACAACATACGTACCGTATGGCATATGTGGTATTACAGTGAATACATACCTCCAATCGAGCAGTATATACAGACAAATTCTGTATATATTCCAAACATGCATACACCGTATGTGATGCCTTATTGCTGATAGAGTACAGATTCCAAGGATAATTTTTAAACAGCGTAACAAGAAGAGTGGATCCTACGTCAGAAAACTCAATACTCATCTAAGCCAGGATATTATCGTAATGCACTGTACAAATTAATTTGATGTGAAATTCTTTGATGTTCCACCCTTTTCCCTTCCATTATAAAACCTGAAAAAACTTATGAAATCCATTTCTCTGTAATAGGTCATTTGGTGACATGATGGGAACCGGGCAGGGGGAGGACTGTGTTGCATGGGTTTGTGTACACTCCCCTACACTGCACTGTATGCGTGTGAGACCGCACGGTGCCCTGATGTCGTAACGTCATAATGGGGCTATAAATAGTGTAGTATAGAATGCACGGTCTGACTCTATTGATTGTGAAGGCTGTGCATATTTCACTTGTGTGGCTGAGTGCTACGAGCATGGACACTAGTTGTTTATGTGGGAAACTCTGTTGTGTCCTGACCTGTCCATGCTGTACAGCAGTGGTCCTGGAGATTAGCAGGGTGTGCTGGTTTTTGTTTTCGCCTTGATATCAGCAACCAATTCAGGCCCAAGAAGCCATGTGAGGTGAGTTAACTGTGTAATCGACTGCTTTAATTGATCAATTAAGTGCTGAGTAACAACAAAAGCCAGCACACCCTGCGGACCACTGCTGTATCGGTATGGGGTGGTGGTCTCCAACCCCGGCCCGGAAGAGCGACAGGGTCTGCTGGTTTTGTTTTCACCTTGAACTCAGCAGCACCCTGTTGAGACACAGGTAACCAGGTGAGGTGAGTTAGCTGTGTAATCAACTGCTCTGATTGATTAATTAAGTGCAGATTAACAACGAAAACCAGCGGACCTTGGAGCTCTCCAGACATGCTTTCGAGATGGCAAGCTTTAGCTAACGTTAGTTATCGTTCGGCGACATATTCTAATTGTTTTCTGTTAGCTAATGTTTGAAAAGGTTGTGCGGCGCAAACAAAAATGCTGATGGGGAAAACGCAGAGAGAACAAAAGTTGACAATAATTTGGCTGTAATGAATGTACTATTCGTTCTTACCTTCAAAAATAAATCACAGGTAACGCATTGTTAGACCTAAGTCACATCCATTTATATTAAAAAGACTAAATGGAATGTTCGTTTAAAATCGTTCAACAGTAACAGTTTGCCGCAAACATTTGCCATGTTGAATGCACATCAGGGTTGAAGACCACTGGTATCGGGCTTGCCCCCACTCATTAGTGGCGTGGTGGAGGGCGTCCCCGCCTCTGTGCGCTTGCGATTGGCGTGACTGCATGTTTGGGGTCGTCGTCTCCAGAGGGAGGAGAGCCACTCACCAGTTTGCGTTGGCACCAGCCGCAGACACCACAGAGAGCCACCAGCCACACGGCACAAACCGTCACCGCCAGCGACACCAGGAACACACTGAGAGACACCGAGCCTGGAGAAACAGAAGGGGGGGAGGGGGGGGATGGTGAGCGCCTCCAGCTGACATTTCGCCTTGACACGCCGTCGCCAAGTGCAGCCCCGGCACCACGGACCTACGCCCAGTAACTGTACTACAGTGCACCCCACAGTCATGCTGTAACCCAGCTCAACGCCGTACAGTCAATTCTGCGGTGTCGTGCTGGATCCGTGGGTCTCAACTTTCTGAAATCCAAAAGGGCGTGGCGCGTGTTTCTGCTGAAGGATTTCCCAATTTTGCCCGCTGTCGGCTTTAAAAAATACAAGCTTCACTCTGTAAGTCGGGGAAGAGCCGCTTTCACTGAAATCCTTGAGATTTTTGGAGCTGGGCATGTGAGCATGAGATTGATCCCCACTGTGATGGGGCTCTCACTCGGAAAGCGAATGTGCGCCAAAGGCCATTCAACTTTCCACTAGGACAAGCTCAAGTATTTTTAACTTGGGCCTGTCACAGTGCTATTTGTACAGCGCCTGCACTCTTCTCTCTTCTGAAAACAATGAAGAGCAAGTCACAAGTGACCCATTTGTCTCAGACCTGATGCATCTATGTTCTATGTTCTCTCAGTGCTTTAACCCTATCACTCAGTTCTATAACCCAGCACCTCACAGTCACTGTTCTATAACCCAGCACCTCACAGTCACTGTTCTATAACCCAGCTCACAGTCACTGTTCTATAACCCAGCACCTCACAGCCACTGTTCTATAACCCAGCACCTCCCAGTCCCTGTTCTATATAACCCAGCACCTCACAGTCACTGTTCTATAACCCAGCACCTCACAGTCACTGTTCTATAACCCAGCACCTCCCAGTCACTGTCCTATAATCCAGCACCTCACAGTCACTGTTCTATAACCCAGCACTTCACAGTCCCTGTTCCCAATCGCTCAGTCCCTCTACTCTATATTGATATAACCAAGAAGAAAGGATGAAGCTATAATATGAAAGAAAGGGCTTTTTAATAAGACACTAGCACAGGTTTTTCTAGGTTTCTAAGAAGCTTTGAGCCTATAAATATATATGTGTTTTAGCAGGAACAGCAGACTTCATGGCTCCCAAAAATGAACATACAGTTTCATTTCATCTTAGCATTTAGCTGATATTCATCATTCAGAGACGTATGGAGATTATATATATATATATAATCATGCAGGTCATGTGAGTTGTACAGCATCTCAGGATATTATTGGTTGTGCATCTTTACACTCTGTGGACACTTTATCAGGTACACCTGCTTGTTACCAGAAATAGTCTGCTCCTCCAAACACTGAATCATCCGACTGCAACTCAAAATATGAAGCACGCTGACATGGTGAAGAGGCTCTTGTTTAACAAAACATCAGAAATGGGAAAGATCAAAGATGTGTGATTTTGAGTATGATTGTTGCTACCAAGGTAGTTCCAGGATCTCAGAAACGGCTGAACTTCTGCTAAAGTCTCTAGATTTTACACGGAATGGTGCAATAACCAAAAAAACATCCACTGAGCGACAGTTCTGTGGGCAAAGACGCCGTGTTAATGACAGAGGCCAGGTGAGAAAGGGTAAGCTAACAGGAAGGTCATACATGCTTGTTTACAATAACGACGTGGAGACAGACGGCTTTGACTGCACAATGAGTCAAACCCTGAAGCGGATGGGCTACTGCAGCTGAAGCCCACACCAGCCTCCAAACCAGTCAGCCAAGGACACAGACGATAAGATTACAGTGGGCACTAAAAACTGGGAGATGAGAACAATGTCACCTGGTCTGCACTTCTGTACCAAATTTGGTGAGGTTTGGACACAGCGTTAAGTTTTGCAGTTTTTGCCCATTCAGTTTTAGGTAAGAAAAATAATAATAAAGAAACATCAGACCATAAACAATAAGGTTACAGCAGTTTTTCTATATATAAAATGTCCACTCTCTTATTTCAGCCGTCTAGGTTTAAATATAGAGGTTCATAGATCTAAAGATCCTCACAGTGTTTTCAGTTCAAATTAGGTCAAAAACAGTAGCACAGCCCAGAACAACAGAACATTCACAGTCCATTGCGTCTGATGAACTATTTTGGAAACTCTTCTGAAAGACCAGCCCATATCATACAAGTTTGCAGCCCCAGGGCCGGAATGGTCTTTATTTGATCTTTAGGAGCTATTTCTTATTTTGGTATCCAAGCACCACAGAGGTTGGACATTCATTCATTTTTTACTTCATTAATTCATTGTCATTTTTACAGCGAAAGTGCTTGAACGTTTTTTTCATTTACGTTCAAAGGTATACTATGCAAGATTTATTTACTTACATCACGTGTTTTTCAATCAAAAACATCTCCTTCCTCGTCTGTTCACAACCCCGCCTAGACCTCCAGATGACCAGGATTGACATTCCCTTAGATCAGGGGTCGGCAACCCTGGTCCTGGAGAGCCGCAGGGTGTGCTGGCTTTCGTTGTTACTTGGCATTAATTGATCAATGAAAGCCGTTGATTACACAGTTAACTCACCTCACCTGGTTTCTTGGGTCTGAATCGGTTGCTTATTTTAAGGTGGAGACGAAAGCCAGCACACCCTGCGGCTCTCCAGGACCAGGGTTGCCGACCCCTGCCTTAGATGCTTGGGTTACTTATTAAAGCCTCTGGAGTCAAAAAGCAAATTTCCCAGTTGAAGTCCGTTCAAAACTACAACTCTACCCTGGAGAATTTATGCTATTTTTGTAATTTTAAATTCTAAAATTTCTTCACTCTGGACTAATTACTCTGCAGGGACCCTTTTCACTGAGCTGCACAGAAGAAGACACAGTCGAAGAATCTTTTCATTCCTTCCTGCTTTGGTACGCAGTCACATGGTCTAGTGCAGGGGTGCAGGAATTTATGGTTTCCTTTCAATCAGCAGCCAATTAAGGCCTTAAGAACAAGGTGTGTGGAGTTTTTAACCAATGAATGGCTCAAAAGCATCACTCGTGCTGAAACACACCAAAAACCAGAAGACACCGTGGCCCAGTAGGACTGGAGTTTGACACCCTTGGTCTAGTGCCAAAAAGAGGTACAAACCAAAGATGACGGAAGCTCACACACCAATGAAACAACTAGATATTAACATAATGTAACCTACTGCCTATTTTGCCTAAAAGCTAAATAGTATCTAGCATCGTATCAAGCCTGGTCTCGAAGCCCCCCAGTGTTTCTGCCTCCACTACCTGTCCTGACCACTCGTTGTGTGAAAAAAATACTTCCTAATATCTGTGTGGAATTTCTCCTTTGCCAATTTCCATTTGTGCCCTCTCGTTCTGCTAACCGAACTCACCCTGAGGAATCGGCTATAATTCACTTTGTTAATCCCTATTGTGCTCTGGTAAGCTATGTTGTAGCTTTGTAATCATATTGCAGACTGCTTCAATCATGTCTTGGTAAAAAAAATAAAAAATACAGCAAGAGACAGAAATTCTGAATGACGTGTGAGAGCAAAAAAAATCCTTCTTTTCTGCCACATTCTGTAAAGTAACCGGATAGCTAGCTTTAGCTTAGTAGTGACAGAGCGGACGTACACAAGCCACTGCAAGCAGACCACCGGCAGGTTTCTGTCTGCTCTACCCTGCCTGGAAGCAGGCCAGCATGCTGCAACACACTATCAGAATGAATATTCACAAACAAGGCATTGATGCTTTTTTCTTCATGCCACTCAGGTGGCCACAAGTATGCCAAAAACGCTTCAATGACAGGCTCTGTGTGTCTATTGCAGTCGCGTGCCTGACCTGTCGCGTGGCTCAGAGGGACCTTCAGCAGAGCGGGTGAGTGGCCTGGAAAGCATCCAGGCTGCGGCCTACGAGCTAACGGCCTCGGCAACAAAGACGTGTGGCCACACATTCATTACATTACATTACATGTCATTTGGCTTACGCTTTTATTGCTGATTAGACTAAGCAGGAGACAATCCTCCCCTGGAGCAATGCAGGGTTAAGGGCCTTGCTCAAGGGCCCCACGGCCTTACTCTGGCTACACCGGGGATTAAACCACCGACCTTGCAGGTCCCAGTCATGTACCTTAACCACTACGGCTAGCTCACTAGCGAAAGCACGGTGAGGCGTGGGAAAGCGAAGGCTCGGAGCAGGTTACCGGGACAACGCTCCCTGACAACATAACTGTCAAATTCAAAAGAAAGTCAATGGAAACAATATGCTAAAAATACACAGTACATTTTTTTTCTCCCCACAAGGACATGTAGTAACTGTTTTTTTCTTCATCTACTTTCTTGCCTTGTGCTGAAGTTATTCTGTTTTAGGACAATACAGTAATACTTTGTGGACGAATCGGGGACAGTTTGCCGAGTCATTCTCATGCACTTAGTGGCGGAGCAGCACTTAATGGCGCACTGAGGGCTTCCTGTTTCTGTTACTGCAGTCTCTGGCTCTGTCTGGCAAATTGTATAACATGGTGGTGCCAAAACAAAATTCAAAATGCTTTTCCAAGCCACTGTCACTGTCACAGGCCCTTGGTCCATATTTCTTCTACAGGCTATAGTGAGAGGCTGGAGTTCAAATCCCACCTCGGACTATATATCAAATATCTAACCTGTTACTCTCCGACCACCGATATGGGTCTGCTAAGGGGTAAAACTGCAGTCGTGTCCAGAAAAAATACATAACGCATACAAGATAGTAGTATTGTCCAACTGGTGGAACCTCTATTACCTTGCTCTTCGATCTTTTTCTCAAGCCTTAAATTGTAAAATATCGGACCCACAGCAAATTCTTGGGTTATCATTGCCAGCCAGTTGCCAGACATAACTGAATTTTGTTAGCTAATAACAGAAGCTACCAAACTTTACCGAACACTGACCAGCCACTTGGTTAGCGGTTAGCCACGAAGACATGCCCAGAAACATCCCAAACACTTTTTAGAATACAACGAACACAGACACAGATCTGCCAGTGCATCAGAGTAGTGTGGCTGTTTTATAATATCTTCAAGGTGAAAATCCTGGATAGCATTTAAAGAAAAAGATCTAAACCATCCCAACTGAATGTTTGGTAGGGAAAAAATATATGCAATGGATTTAAGAGTGCAGACAGTAGTACTTTCTTTGTTTACATATCACTTAATTATATATCTCTTAATCTTCCAATATATTGTACTGGATGATAAGACACAATACATTGTACACAATAAAGGAATGCATATATTGTACACAATAAAGGAATGCATTCTTCAGAAGACAAAATATTTTGTACAACCATGAGAAAGAAAGGCTGTTGCCCAATATCAGACAGACATGAAACTTCAGAGCTGTGCTGTTCATACAGTCATTGCACAGTAATTACTTTGGTTACTTATCCTTTAGTTTTAAATAAAGCCATCAATTTCTATGTTACAACCACTTCAGTGCCTTCTTCTCACACGCTGAATGCGATTCCTCTATTAAGTCTGGTTTATATGGCTTTTTAGTCCTAGAGAAAACAGCCTTAATGTTTTTTTCTAGCATCAAGAATGTTGTTACGCACAGAAAAAAAGGTTTTAATAATAAATAAATCTTATGGCTGCCTTATGCATTTAGTAATATTCTATCTCCGAGGTCACCAGGATTAATTATTTAATTTGGATTTTCGAAAGCAATTCTGTCTCGGGGAGAGGGGGTATCTTGTGACTAGCACAACCCCCCAAAATATAGAGCTTGACCTGAAGTTCTGCCCTGCACACACCACTGGCTCACAGTAACTGTGCTGTAACGGGACGTCATCTCGCAGTCGTGGAGCTACATTGCATTGGCGCTATGAAATGCAATTAGCAGCACAGTGCTATCGGAAGTGCTCAGCAACCCAGAGTACGTTGCATACGTTTGAGAGGCTCTGAGCACCGCCCATCATGTTATTTTACTGTTTGTTTTTATTTTGAACGATGCCCCCATTTAAAAATTCACTATTCTGGGTGGAGAGAATCCGTGCTGTCACCTTAGCTTCGAGAGAGAGAGAGATCTAGGAAAACATCTGAATAAATGGTTTCCAAAAAATTGGATGAAAGCATCAGTCAAACACACACTTATCACTGTCAAAACGCCACGGTCTGTTTTCTCTTAGACTGGATGTGACGTGAAAGAAAGCTGAGAGGGTAAAAAGGGAGGAAGAGAGAAAAAGTGAGAGAGGGAGACAGAGAGAAGAGGTCCCAGGATATGAGAGCAAATGATTTATGGATATTTCTGGAAACGTAATGAGAGGGGTGGGGAAAGGATGGGAGGATGGAGAACAAGAGAGGAATGGAAACAAATCTCTCTATTTATCGTAGAAAGCCCCGAGTGAGGTATGTCAGAGAGAACGGGAGGCGGATGGAACAGAGAATGCATTTGGTCTTTCTGGTCAACGATACAGGCTCTGTACTCTTTACGTTAATTATATTGGCCGGATGAAGAACAGCAGCAGTGGGTTTGGGAAAAAGCCCATTCGGTCACTAAATCCAACTAAATCAAATCTCGTGATGGTGGACATAGATAATTAGCAGAATCCATATTTTTTATGTTTCATCGCCCTGCCTTTTGTTAATTCTTCTGCAGTACCAGCACGGGCACGAGAGATAAAAGCTCCTTTGGCATCTCCAAGAGGGAACAAGAAGCCCATTTCCACTCACCGTTCTCTCATTTGTTCTGTCTTCCTGTCGTTCTCTCCTAAATTGAATTCAAAAGCAATGACAAGTGTTGCCAAACAACTCGACAGAAACAATGGGCTCCTTTCTCAGCTGCCTTCCCTGTGAACACTCGTCCTTTTCATTTCCCACTCTCACACCATTTCTGTGTTCCTCTTTCTACCTTTCTCTTAGAGTAATTATCTCTCATTCTAACCCACCGAACACAGATGCATGTGGACACCCACACAAACACACACACCTGCATGCATGCACACGCACACAAGCACACACACACACGCATGCATGCACACGCACACAAGCACACGTACACACACACACACACACACATGCATGCACATGAAGACACACATGCACAAGCACTGACCGACCCACACACACACACACACACACACACACACACACACACACTTGCACCCACATGCATGCGTACATAGAAACCCACACACTCACCCATACCCACACACACATATGCGTGGGCACTGATTCACCCACACAGACACACATGCACGTGCGCACACACACACACACACACACACACACACACACACACACACACACACACACACACACATGTATACGCACATACACACCCAGTCACACAACATTACATTATTGGCATTTGGCAGACGCTCTTATCCAGAGCGACGTACAGTTGATTAGACTAAGACAATCCTCTCCTGGAGCAATGCAGGGTTAAGGGCCCAACGGCTGTGCGGATCTTGTTGTGGCTACACCGGGATTAGAACCACTGACCTTGCGTGTCCCAGTCATTTACCTTAACCACTACGCTACAGGCCACACACACACACACACACACACACACACACACACACACACACACACACACACACACACACACACACACACACACACACACACACACACACACACACACACACACACACCTCCTGCTTTTCTCTTAGCAAGCTGGGAGTGTGGTGGCCGGGGTTCTTCTTCTGTTCCCTCATTGTCACCAGCAGCATAAATCATCCTGAGGAACACTGAGTGTCTGAAAATATGCCTGGAGTCAGCTGCCATGCCCAAAGAGAAGACCATCAACAGCTCTCTGTGTCCTGAATGACTGGCAGAGGCAGCTAAGGATAAAAAATATATAGCTTTTATATAGTGATTTTTATCTGAGAACACTTTACAGCAAGGGCGGGGGCATCACCTCAACAACCGACGAATACGTGCCACCCCCTGGGTGGCATGGAGCAGCTGTTTGGTGACAGAACGCTTACCGCACATCAGCCAGAGGTAGAGAGGGAGGGATTATTAGGCCAATTAAACTGTGAGATGCTTAGATGGGCAGATTGAGATAGCTAGTTTGGGGATTCCTAATTACCACCATGAGTAAGACCTGGGCTTAAAGTCTCACATGGAAAATAACATTGCATACAGCGAGCGTGCCAAGCATGGCTTTGGAGGCCTGGGCTTCGGCTTCGCCCAGAGGGAAGACCGTTGTGTCCCTGACAGCTAATAGTACTTAGTGTACACGGCATGCAGCACAACCTCAAATGCCTTATTATGGTGAGTGCAGTAGCCCGTTTCAAAACCAATCTCAACGCCATCGCGCAGGTCTACTACAGCAGCAACGAGCTCGCCAACTACCGATGGTATTGCTACCTTTACGCCATTTCATGTGTTATGGATACCCTGAAAACATTATCATATCAATAATACTTCTTTTTGCGCAATATAACTAGATTTAAATCCAACGAATCCCAACACAAGACGACTAATTATGCCTGTAATTCAGAAGCAAGCGCAAGCTTTTTCTTAATTACATGACTGTACATACATTTAATACATTTAAATTAGAAAAATTCTAAATTCTAAATTTCGACCCATAGACTTAAAGGTCCTACATTTTGGGAAATATACCTTTTTTCCGACTTACCCAGACTTCATTTTAATTTGTGTGCATCCACTGGCTCAATTTCCATGTTAGCATAACGTGTTAGCTTAGCTTAGCATAGAAGTCAGTAGGCTACCTCCTGCAAAGTGAAGAAATACACCTCACAGCAGCTCCGGAGCGGTCTTATTCACACAATGAATAAAAAAAGCCAGAGACGTTGCTTTCGGAGAAGTTAGACGGTTGGAACTATAACCGCTGAACACGCAATGTATCCTCTTCCCTCTTCCGTTGGTGGAGTGCCGGGACCCGGGCACCTTCTGAAGGTAGTTTTGAAAGGTAGAACTTCTCCGAAAAAAAATGTCTCTTGTTTTAAATATTTTTCCTTGCACGTGTATTTAAAATACACATGATACCTTCTGTAAATTAGACAGAGTTGCTGTAAGGTGTATTTCACATATTGTTTTGAGAACGTTATTTGTCATTTGACAATTGGGCCAAAATGATTGAGAAAAACTGTAACTCTAGTTAACTCTGGCAAGTGGGCCGAATGGATAAGGGAACGAATCACAAAAAACTATGTTTGAAGTGAAATGTTTGCATTTGCTGAAAGCCTCAAAAGACAGGAAATTACATTGATCAGCCCTAATGCTAACATCTCCCTGCTCTCCATCAAGGTATCAGCACATATCTTTAACTTAAACATTTTTGTGATTAAACACACAGATTCTCTTTGGTATTATCACTGGTGCATTCTAAAAGTGAATGCTACACAGAAACAAGCCACACTTTCCATTGATAGGAACTGTACACCTCTCTTACATACAGGTAACCTTATTTTGGGACTGTCCAAAGTCAAGACATTGGAAGCAAGTTTCTAAAGGAGTAGCACAATGGAACAACAACAAAGGAAAGGCATGCACAATACTTGAGCTGGGCTGTCAGAAGCTGCCTGTTCATTCTAGCTTCCATTTGAACCTTCCCTCACTGATGATATACGCGTCTAATCTTACGATCTTACTATTGTGTCATTACAGACACAACCATCCCTTGATTGCTATGAACTTGCACTTAGCCCCATGTCCTTCTAGCAGGTCTATGTTTCTCACGCACACGCACTACATCCGTTATGACACTAACTAACAGACAGGGCAGATGGGGAGAGGTGGGTCAACAGGTCGATCATTTATACGTCAAGCTTTCTGAAAAAATACTTCTGCAAAGGATGCGCTTGTGTTGCTTTGCTCAAGAGTCCTTTGGGAGCCTCCTAGCTCCTTAAAGGAGCATTTTTAACGGGCGGGGATATCCTTAAAGATAGCGGACCTCAAACCGGTTTCCAGGTGAGTCGAGGAATGAGGAGAAAAAGGAAGGATAAAATAAGCTATTCTGATAACATAACATAACGTAACATAACATAACATAACATAACATAACATAACATAATGATGAGAACAGGTCATTCAGCCCAGCAATGCTTGCCTTTTCCTTCCACTAAACTATACCTACTGCTTAGTTTGCCCAAAAGCTAAACATTATCTAGAAGCTTACCAAGCCTGGTCTTGATAAGGTGCTAGATAGACACTACTTATCTTCCGGGCAAGCCCAGCAGTAGGTCCACTTTAGTGGCAGCCCATGATTTTCCTCTAGGGCTTTAAATTTAAGATCTTCGGCTCCGTCATATGGTGTACTGGTAGATTTCCGGACAACATGTTTGTTTGTTCTCTTTCCCTGGAGCGTGAGTGTGGGCAGGAGATGGGAGGGCCACTTGTGTCATTCCTGGTCAGTTAACCATTCAACACAGGGCATGTGGAAAACACCCACATAAAATGGCCTCAGCTCACTGGATTTATATATATTTTTAAATGCATTGCAATATAATGCTTTGCAATAAAATATATTGCAATATAATATTTTTACCTCACATACCCTTACCAGCATGTTTGGCAGACCTTGTGGAATAATATAAAATTGCTGAAAAACTGTATAATAAGGGACCTTTCATTCACTTCATTTACAAAGTTACCGACATTTAGAGTTCAGAACAGCCCCCACTCCCGAAGGCTGGTACCTCTGTAGTTTACTGTAGTTTTTCCCTGGGGGTCTCCGATTGAAATGCAGTACTAACCAAGCCTAGCCTTGCTAAACTATAGACAAAAATCAGATGCAGGGTGTCTGCAGGTGTGAGCTTCAGGTTGGCTGGTATCTTACAGAATGAATGTTCTTCTGCTCAGCGTTCCCCAAACCAAGGCTGGGACCGTTACCAGACTAGAGCCAAACACTGATGGTGAACCCATCCCTGGTGTAGAATCCAGCCATGGCCCCCTTGAAATACCAGCCACCAGCTGTTTCAAAACATAGCTTGAGCTGGTCAAACCATGTTGAGCATGGAACTGGTCTGAACGGCCTTTGCCTGCATGATCTGAGGGATTCTTGTGGGAAGGGACAGCCGATAGCCAAGCGGCTAAGTTGCTTACCGGGGAGCCAGAAAGTCGCTGGTTCCAACCCCAGTGTGACCACAATAAGATCCATGCAGCTGTGTGCCCTTGAGCAAGGCTCTTAAGCCCACATTTCTCCAGGGGGGAGTGGCCCCTGCTTAGACAAAACACAAGTGGCTTTGGATAGCTAAAGAACTGTAATGTAACGGAAGATACAGGCTGTGTTGCAAAGGCAGCCTACCGACAGTACCACATTGAAAATATGCACATATTCAAAGTACATGAAATCTGTGATTTTAAAACCCTTAATTGATCTCAATTATATTTGTGACAGCCTGCAATTAGGTAAACATACTCTTCGCTCTCTTTTCTCCCCAAATCGTTCCATAAAAATTTCCACAGCCGTTTTTTTCCACACACAGCAAGTCTCACACAGCACTTCCTTACGATCCGTTATCATTCATAAAATTAATGTCTTCTGAAAGGCCAGGGGCCTGTGAGTATTTGCCGTGATAAGTGACAGACACTTTTTTGCTGACAATTCAGCCCTCTGGCCGACCCCACGGTGCCGGTCACTCCTGGTTACCGAGGCCCTGGCTGTCGAGCAGAAAGCTGGCTGGGCAGCCGCGGGCGGAGGCTGGCGGGGCACGTCCGGTCGGGTCCGGTGGCGTGGGCGGCGCTGACTGCGTTTGAGAGGACGGAGTCCTGCATTGGAGGCTGAAGGTCAGGGGAGAGGGGACTCAGTGCAGTGACATAGTTCGGCCAGAGGGGGCTGAGACAGGTAGGAGAGAGATGGGATGGATCTACATGGGAGGGGCAGGTGAGAACACAGAACCATTTCTGTAGAACCAGCCTAAGGGTTCTCTTCCCATGCGGAAATTCTTTGCGACCGAGAAGCGACTAACCATCCTAAACACTGCTGTTGGCTGAGTCACGTTCAAGCCAAAATTGCAAAATGATCAGTCAAAACTGGCGAATCTGAATATATGTGCCTGCAGAATTCTGATATCAAAATGTAACTGGCTTATTTTTCAAGTTACTTTTCCTTCATTTAATCAGCCAATCATGTGGCAGCAATTAAATGCATACAAGCATGCAGATGTGGTCAAGAGGTTCAGCTGCTGTTCAGAATCAATTGTCAGAATGAAGAAGAAATATGACTTGATGACTATAAATCTATAAATACGTAATAAAGTGTTCACTGTGTGTATGTGTGTGTGTGTGCATGTGTGTGAGACAACATTTTGGGCCAAAACACACAATAAGAGCATAAAAAACAGATTGTCTGTGTCTAATGTGCCAATGTGCACCTGGGAAAGCTGTTAACCATATTATCAATTCTCTCGTGAAAGAATGCTTCCTCGAACCAGGGATAAATTTATGTTGACTAAATTTCACCCATGTCCCCTGTTCTGCTGACATAACTCATCCTAAAATATAATCTGGAATACATTAGTGTGAATAAAACCACCTTTGAGTTGCACTCAATACGGTTTGCAATAAATTCCCGCATTCCGCTTTCCAATTTTTACTGCTTTGCCTCCAGCCTGATGGACTAGAGGTCTGGATCCGGCATGCCATTACTTCCAAGTCTTTCAAATCAAGTGAGTTTCTGCCCCTCCCTAAAAATAAGCCAATCATAAGCTTATTTCCCGCATGCATGCTTGGCGTTCGCACATGCACACGCGGGGTTGATAAGATTGAGTGGCCGTGGAATTGCCAGGGAGGTATTGCTTTCCCCGGGCGCGTTTGTGTCAGCGTCAGGGGGGGAGTGATTATCTGGGTGTTTTCCAGTCATTACTAAAAAGATGGTTTTCCACCTGAGGTAGACAGACAGAAAATTGCACGACGTTAGTCATAACGGTTAAGGCTTGGGGAAGCAGTGAATTTATCAAACCTACGCGCTGTCCCTCGCGGGTTGAGCGGAGAGCCACGCTCCCTGGGGGAGGGGGGAGGGGGGTGGGGGTTGGCGGAGAGGCAGGGGGGCGGGGAGCGAACTGTTTATCAAGCCAAGGCCTCCCGCGATGGTGCTGACGCACGCGGGAACCCTGACCTGCCGGGCCGTGTGTGCGGTGCGTATCTGACCCAGGTCTGCGGCCCGGACCCCCGCACGCCCGTCTCACACCTCTTAACGCCACTGCTCATCCAGACACCATATTACAGCGTAGTGTTAAGGGGGGCCATATTGGCTCAGAGCTGTCGTCTGGCAGTTGGAGGGTCGCCGTGTCGAAGCGTCCCTGAGCAAGTCATCAAATGCTCCTGGCGAGCTGGTTGGTGCTTTGCATGGCAGGTGATAGCCGTTGGTGTGTGAGTGTGTGTGTGTGTGAACCGGTGAATGAGAAGCAGTTGTGCAGAGCTTTGAATGAAGGTGCTATACAAATTCCATCCATTCACCATTTATTCATTCCGCTCCCGGTTGTCTTGACTTGCACCCTGCCGAGGGCAGCGAGTACAAACCCAGCATATGGGGGTTTGGTGGCCAGGGTCTTTGGGTAATCCATTTCTTCACCAGAGAAGGGAGTGAGGGAGAGAGGAAAAGAGGAAGAGAGGAAGAGAGAGAGAAGGAGAGAGGGAGAGAGGATGGTGGAGGAGAGGTGAAACTGCTTGGAGAGCCCGATTAACGTTGCAGCGTCAGTCAGGTGCCGAGCAGACTCGTAATTGGCCCAAGGTTATGAGGGGGAACTCTGACTGGACCTCAAGAGTTTAGGAGACCCATTCCCTATCAAAAAACAGGTAGCCTAAGTCTTGATGTCTAGACTCCGACGTCCTGGCTGTGGGAATCGTTGACCTCGACGGCGTGGTCTAAAGCCCCGGCCGGCCACAGGACTCTGACGGCGCTGCCAGGCCTCGCTGACTCCTTCCACCACCGCAAACCCCCAGGTGCCCCTGCTCCAGTCACAGCCAATCAGACCTCAAGTCCCCGCTGAGCGAAACGGACAGCCCACGCCGCACGCTGGCCCCTCTCTGCGAACGGCCCGGTTCTGAGCGCAGGGGCCGTCACGCTCCGCCCTTTGTGGGGCCCTGCCGCTTCTCGTTACCCCCTGACCCGCTGCGGAGGCTCTCCCCATCTGTCAGGCGCCCGCGGGGGCACCCTCCCTCACGTGCTCCCCGCGGATCCCCCCACCTGAGAACCACCCTGCTGTTCCCCACACGACAAGCTATGAGACCGCCCTGCTCTTACCCCACACGACAAGCTATGAGAGCCCCCTGCTCTTACCCCACACGACAAGCTATGAGACCGCCCTGCTCTTACCCCACACGACAAGCTATGAGACCGCCCTGCTCTTACCCCACACGACAAGCTATGAGAGCGCCCTGCCCCCCCCCCATGTGACAAGCTATGAGACCGCCCTGCTCTTACCCCCTCCCCATGTGACAAGCTATGAGACCGCCCTGCTCTTCCGCACACAACACGCTATGCGACCGCCCTGCTTTTCCCCACACAACACGCTATGCGACCGCCCTGCTCCCCCCCACACAACACGCTATGCGACTGCCCTGCCCCCCCCCATGTGACAAGCTATGAGACCGCCCTGCTCTTACCCCCCCCCATGTGACAAGCTATGAGACCGCCCTGCTCTTCCGCACACAACACGCTATGCGACCGCCCTGCTTTTCCCCACACAACACGCTATGCGACCGCCCTGCTCCCCCCCACACAACACGCTATGCGACCGCCCTGCCCCCCCCCCCATGTGACAAGCTATGCGACCACCCTGCTCTCACCCCCCCCCCCCCCCCCCCCCATGTGACAAGCTATGAGACCGCCATGCTCTTCCCCACACAACACGCTATGCGACGCCGTGGTCTCCCCCACACAACACGCTATGCGACCGCCCTGCTCCCCCCCCCACAACACGCTATGCGAACGCCCTGCTCCCCCCCACACAACACGCTATGCGACGCCGTGGTCTCCCCCACACGACATGCTATGCGACCGCCCTGCTCCCCCCCCCACAACACGCTATGCAACCGCCCTGCTCCCCCCCACACAACACGCTATGCGACGCCGTGGTCTTGCCGCTCTGCATCTGTCACATTCTCCTACGTCTCCAGCTGCCGCCCACCATCTCTCTTCTCGGTCTCCTCAAAAAATCTCTCCCTTTTCCTTTTTAGATCTCGCTGTCTCCCTCCTTAGCCCACACAGCTCCGCGGCGTTAGCCCAACCGCCTTCGCCGTTCCCTCCTCAAATGATTACACTTTCTAAACAGGCGCAATTAGGCTCCGTACCCAGAGCAGCAGCTACCATCTCTCTCCCTCCCACTCGTCATCTCTCCGCCGCCCCCCAGCGCGCTCTTCACGTTCCCCGAGACTACGAGGGTAGGCGGGAGATGGAGCGTGACAGCAGAGAACAAGCAGAAGCTCCTGTCGCACATTTCAGCCAGGATTAGAAAAAAAAAGCTTAAGTGATAACACAATTAAATGCTGACCTGAGACTATAATATGTTTGCAGACAAACCCCCCCCAACCAAATAAAACAAATTAGTCAGAGGACCATTTAGTGGTGTCTCTTCTTAAAAGGTAAGAGAGAAATATTCCAGGCGTAACTGGTGCTGTTGAGCCGATATTTACACCCTGACAGCTGTGTGAATGAGGACGGCTCGTGTGCGATGATTACGAGGGCAGCCTGCACAGAGGACTTGGCTCAGGGGCACGGCAGCATGGTTCCACTGTGGGTTTGAACCCGTGAACCTCAGCATAAACAAGCGCAATAGCCCAGAGGAAGACTAGGGAAGAATGTTGACAAAAGGGCTTACTGCAGTAACAGAGGCGGAAACACGCTGTCCTTTTTCATTTTATCCACGGCTCTAGCACAGAACCACGGACCCTCGCACAGTTCCAACCTGCACTATCCAGTGCTTTATCTGCCATTCAGTCTTCCTGCAGGAGGCCTCATTGTCACACACACACACACACACACACACACACACAGACACACACACACACACACACATGCACACACACACATACTCATGCACAAACACACACACACACACAGACACACAAGCACTCACGCACAGACACACACACACACACACACAGACACACACACACATGCACACACACACACACACACACACACACACACACACAGACACATGCACACACAGACACACACACATGCACACACACACATACTCATGCACAAACACACACACACACACACACACACAAGCACTCACGCACAGACACACACACACACAGACACACACACACATGCACACACACACACACACACACATGCACGCACACACACATGCACGCACACGCTCACACACAGACACACATGCACACACTATGTACAGTTATATCCAGAATTACTGGCAGATTACAGTTTTTTACAATCGTTTTCACACTTGTCTCAATACCATGTCCACTTTTTCAAAACACTTAACACATTCACCATATCATTAGACTATGTGAACTAAACTGTGGATATTTTTACATTGCTTTCATACTAAAGGCATTCAATCACCACTTCTTCCAAAATTCATGAATACCTCTCTCAGTCAGTATTCACTACCAGCAAAAGTTTGTATAAATACAGCACATTTTGCAGACATTTAGATACAGTTAACTTTCAGTTCAAAACCCAATAAAATTCTGATCATTGTGGAAGGAAATATGCTGCATTTTGGCAGAAAAATGAAGCTATATGCTTGAATTACGTAAGACAGATCATTCTGATTTGAGCAGAAAGTTTATTCAGTTTATTCCATTTTTTTGTTTGCAGCCTTGTTACCATCTATACAAAAGTGATCATACTTGCATTGAAATGTGCATGTATATAGGGTAAATATAGATGTAATTGTCACTGAAGAGATTTTTCCGCTATTCCGCTGCTGTATATGTACTGTTGAAACACCTGGCTGTCTTTTCAGTGAACAACCTACCAAGGTGTTTGTTGTTTGTGCCCCGTTACCATATATACAAAAGGGGCCACCTTTGGATTGGCATTTGCATTCTTTAGCCTTGGTGGGGAAAATGGATGCAGCCAGAGGCAGAGCAAGAAGACGTTGTGGAAGAGCAAGAACAGTTGTGTCTGATGAAATCAGAGCCACAGTCATTGATCATGTGGTAAATCATGGTCTGTCCCTGAGGGAAACAGGTTGAGGGTTCAACCAAACCTGCCTAGATCCACAGTGGCCTCAATAGTGAGGATTTTCAGGCAAACCAACAGGTACTATACAGTATTTACAGCATTCTGACTTAAGGAGTTCAATTGATGTGTATATTACAGCAGTACTGTGATTTGAGAAGTCTCCAGAAAAAGCAGATGTATCAGTGCACATTTGTCTTTGACTCACTACAGGACCCAGCGGTTACCTCACACAGACACACAGGGGGAAGGGGAAGAATGTTTACGCGTCAACAGGAGGATACAATAGTTGGGATGGTCATTGTCAACAACAGCATCTGGCTAAGAGAAATATGCAACAACATAATCGCAGACAGCAACATATTTCCAAACATTGACAGTGTAAGCACTATAACCATTTCAAGAGTGCTACAGAAACATCAGATCAGGATGAAACAGTTGTACACTGTCCCCTTTGACAGGAACTCTGAGGGTGTCAAGGAACTCAGGTACCAATATGAAGTTTATGAAGGTATATGTGAAGGTTTAGGACCACCACCCACATGAACAGATGTCACTTCTAGATGCAATGGCTGCTGGGTGTATGGACATAACAGTGGAACACATCCAGGGCTGGTTAAGGCACGCAAAGAGATGTTTTCCTCGGTGTATAGCAAGAGATAACATTCAGAGTGATGTTGATGAAAATCTATGGCCAAATGCAGAGGACAGGATGGATGTGCCAGGCCAACAGTAGACTTCTGATACTGATAGGCAGACAATATATGTGCGAATTACTGAATATAGTGAAAATATTACTTTTTGGTACGTATTTGTTATTGATTGTAATGTATTTTGAGTAATTGATTGTATTGTATTTTTCTTTTCTGAATTACAGTATATTGCACTGTGAGAACAGACGTCAAAATACTGTAAACCCTCTGAAGAATACTGTGGCTTTTGTGATTTGTTTCTTTATCATATATTGTTTTTGTTGTTATTCTGGGTTTCCAATATAATAAAACATTCATTAATTTACTGTAAATTTACCACACTCAGTCATGACATCTATTGTGAGAAGCAAACCAACAGATCGAAAGTTTCTTTAGCTGCTTGGCTTGAAATATTTGTGGATGCAAAAATTGAGGAAAGGGAAACACATAATATATGTATTTAGCAATGCTCCAAGTTGTTTGTGTTTTGTGGGTCATTGAACATTGAGTGACAAAGTAGTCTTATGGGAGAAGGCTTATGCTATAGTTATGGCAGCATGAGTCACTTTTGGGTGAAATATGAAGTGTTTTGGTGGTTGAAGTGCATTTTGCATCAAAGGTTAACTGATGTGCTCAGGTGCGTGTTTCAAAAGCATACTGTGTGAAGAGTTTTGAAAAAGAGGACATGGTATTGAGACAAGTGTGAAAACGATTGTAAAAAACTGTAATATGCACAAAAAATACTCAAACTAAGAAATAATACCATTATTGACATAAAATTTTTTTTCCAGCATGTACAAAATAGGGTGCTTCATTAATGATTCAATGGGGTCAACCAAAGTCTTCCAGTGACAGCTAGTAGCCTAATAGCTAAGGTACATGATTGGAAGCTCTGGTGTAGCCACGATAAGATCTGCACAACTGTTGGGCCCTTGAGCAAGGCCCTTAACCCTGCTTAGTCTAATTGACAGTAAGTTGCTTTGGATAAAAGTGTCAGCTAAGTAGCATAGTATTTATTTACAGTTTCCAAATATAAAATTAATCTCCCAAAAAATACTCCAATTATTGCTACCCCAGGTACTTTGTGCAACCACCCCAGGCAAAGATGACAGCCATGAGCCTTTTCCTATAATTTGAGCTAAGGTTCGAGAACACATTTGGAGTATTTTTGACCATTCCTCCATGCATAACTTTTCAGGATTGTTGAACTCTTCAGACCTCAGGTTTTTGATGGGATTTAGGGTATGGAGGTGACATATTTTACTTCTTTTTGAGACTTTTTGAGACTTTTTGAGACCAATCTTTGCAATTCTTGAACTATTATTTATGGCCTCATTCACCGTCTTTCTTCCAATCCAGGGGGACAACATGCACTTGCCTCCTCTTCCTGGCAAGTTTGCACTTTTCACGTTTGTGCAGCAGAAACCGGCTAAGTTGTTAGTTGGGGTGTTACTCCATGGTTGCTATAATTAGCAGCTTTGGCCCTGGAATCAAAAAGGAATAATGGTTCGGTTCCCCCAACTAACTGCTTACATCCTGGAGAGTGCTCTCAATCTGTTCAACAGTTGAAAAGGGGACGATATTTATGATTTCACCAGTTCACCAGTGCATTCTTGCTTCATAACCACGTATCGAACCATTTATTTTGGCACACGCAATGTTTTAGCTATTTTGAGGTCCTTATGTTGACAGACAACATCAGAGTCACACAGCTGAACAAAAAACAGCTGAACAGCCAATTGTCCAATTATTTTTGGTCTCCTAAAATGGGGTCATAATAGGACTGCAGTTCCTACAGAAATCACCTAGTGTATGTGTGTACAGATGTAGATACACTCAAATTAAAGTTGACAGTCTTATCATATCTTATTTGTTTCATTTCAAATCCAATATGCAGAGTACAGAGCCAAAAATTGTGTCACTATTCAAATACTTATCCAGACTGCACTGTACACACACACACACACACACACACAGTGTGTCTGTATACAGTCAGTATGTAAACAGTGAGATCATTGTATTTGTTCTATGCAGGATATTTTTGTGCACATGGTGGCACATTGCATTAAATGTGCATATTGTGTTTTCATTTTAACCCCACAAGTCCTTTTTCCATGGTGATATTTTCAACTAATATGGTCACAGGATATACCTTTCACAGTTCTATCTGTATAACTATTTTACCATGCCATTGCTTTCGTGACAAGGGTTCTTTATTTAACATGTAACATGTGGGGTAGCAAGACAAGCATGGGGGGACCTCACCTTCTCTGCATTTTGGAAATCCACAGACAACACAAATCACAGAAAATTGTAAAGGTTCAGCGAACCAAATCCTTAGTTTCTAATTCCAAAAACCTGCTAACTAGGAAAAAACATAGATATAATGTTCATTATTTATTTTGATTTCTCCAGAGGAATTTTTGTCTATTTAGGCATTGGATACATTGGATACTAATGTACAAGTACAAAAGTACTTCTAAAAGTTCTCTGTGCAGTACTGGTAAAAAAGTATCTTTGTACAGCCACTGCCTCTCTCCATGTGCAAGCAAACACAGTCAACATTGAAGTTGAGGAGAGGTTGGGTATTCCAGCAAGTCACTTGAATATTATTGAAAATCTGTGGAGAGATCTCAAACATGCCGTACATGCAAGGAGGCCGAAGAATATTTCTGAGCTAGTGGTGTTCTGCCAGGAAGAATGGGGAAAAATTCCAAAAGCGAGAATTGAAAGACTCTTTGATGGCTAGAGGAAGCGTTTACAAGCTATATGTTATAGTTGCCCAAGGAGGAGTTACAAAATACTAACTGACAGGGTTCCCAAACTTTTGTAAAAAATGTAAATTAAAAGTAATCTTGCTTTAAAATTTGAAGAAATGTGTCCATTTAGAGGTCAGGTTCCCTTCTGCTCACTTAGATATTAATTGTAAGGCTTTTTGACCAGTGCCCAAATCTTTACACACTACTGTATGCAGGCTTTTATATATTAATGTACTTGTAATTGTTTTTTGTTTTTGTAGTAATTATTGTCATTCTTTTTTTAAATCCTCTGGACCTGTTACTGCCAGCGGGGACAGCAAGGAGAGGGAGGTTGAGAGGGAGAGGTAGGGGGAGGGTGACAGGCAAGAGGGGAGTGAAACACTTTTTTTCAGGAGCATTTCAGGAAACTTCTTCCAGGATAATTTTAGTATACAATATGTAGTATTTTACACCTCATAAGACTCGTAATATTTTAGTTATCATGTTTCCTTCTGGAGTCTCCAAATGGCCTTTTTGCAATACTGCCGAAACAGAGCTTAGAAAAAGCATTGTAGAATTCTCATTTTCGGTGATATTGTCATGAAGTTGAAAGGGGATTCCTCCAGCATTGTGGCTATGGCTCCATTGTGCTTCTAAGCGCACCAATCACATCCACAAGCATCTATGGACGTGACGCTTTGGATAAAAGCGTCAGCTAAATAACATCTACATCCACACAAAAACAGTTCCAATTCCACTGTGTTTCAACTTCTGTAATTTTGTTTCAGTAATACTGTATGTAGAGTAATTCTGACTCTTGGAAAACCTTTCAGAAGAGACAAGATGTATGCCTGTAGTGAAAAGGGTTCTAGAATAGAAACCATTTTATCTTTGGTATGTAATTTCAAAGCAAGTGTTGAGAAAAGGCAGGCAATAGTGAGTGTATATGGAGCAAAAAAAAACAAGTATCCCTCCAGGAGGCAGAGAGTTGGCCACAAATGATACAAAGCACATCTTATAAAACAACAGGAGAGCAACCTTGGCAGTGACTGAAACAATTTATTAGAGTGTTTAAAATTCTCTAGGGCCAAATGCACTGCAACACTTGAGCAATCCCATAAGCTTTCAGTGGGTGCATGTGCAATGCATTCAGGCAGCAAAGCTTCACCAGGGACAACGACGCATAGCTCAAAATCAACCAAGAGATGCTCAACTGACCACAAAATTACTGTTTTGCAATGACCAGCTCAGTCTCCATACCTAAACCCAATCAAAAATCTGTGAAGGCAGACTGCAGGATTGGAAGGACCTTGAAAGTTTGTCCATCCTTTTGGAGGAATGGTAGAAGACCCACACTCACCATGTTCCATAATCTCATAAAAGATGATTATTATAGAAGATGATTTGGCAGTGCTATCCACTAAAAACAGGGGTGTGAATAATTTTGAATTACTGTGTTAAAATAGTTTTCTCTGAGCAAGCATATTTAGTATTTAGGCTGTTCATTCGATACAGCCTACCAAATAACAATGTTTGAAAAAAATGTTTTTGTTACATTGCACCATAAAGTGTTCAGTGGGATGATTTTCTGAGAGGTGACTATGACAGATGTTACACTTTCCTGTGGGCAGGAAAACTGAGAACAAAATGTAAGCTAATTCTAACTGAAGACAGAAATGACATCATTGTCTTTCAGTAGAAATGTGGATGGGATCTGAAGCTGAAGACAGGAATGACATCATTGCCTTTCAGTAGAAATGTGGATGGGATCTGAAGCTGAAGATAGGAATGCTGGTAACGAGTCTCTGACATTTGTTTGATCACATCTTTATCTGTGAAACATTATCATGGGTTCAACCCCAGGCCACCAATGGCCAGGGCAGCCGCCCGTCACACAAAGCTGGTGTATCTGACACCAACCAAGCTTGCCTTCAGTACTCCTGGACACGGCTGCTGACCAATCAGCTCCCCTACAGTAAGATGGCGGCTCCGCCTCCAATAGTCTTCGATTGTATGGAGCTTAGTCTAATCAACTGTAAGTCGCTTTGGATAAAAGCATCAGCGCTATGTCAGCATGTTAGCCAAATGACATGCAATGTAATGTAATGAGCAGTGTTGCTCACACTAGCGCAACACAAACGCAACAGATCACCATTGGCCATGACCACAGGCAAATCAGGGACGAATATTCCCCTTGAGAGGAATATTATTTCCTACAAAGACAGAAAAGCTCACACAGTCATGGCTGTCAGTAAATGGAGGGTGCACTACACACTGAAAAATACTGATCTTTCTCATTCTTCCAACTGAATACAGTTTTGAAAATTAATGTGACCTAAACGCCCTGCCATTACGCGGTTTGTTTTCTTCTGCCCAAGAAATAATTCAGTTCATATTTTGTTCTTGCTGAAAATAAGTCTGGGCCAGAACCCATTGTGGCTTTGCTTAAAACCTCCCATATCACAGGGAAGGTGATTTTTCAAAAGCTCAAAAAACAGAACGCTTTTCAAAACCCCAAGGAGTCTGAACCGGGGTAGCCGTGTGCAGAGACTACTTTAAAGATGAAAAAGTTTCAGGTCTTGAAAAATAAGTTTCGTACAAATGCACCAGCATGTTATTTTTCAAAATCTGTTCTCAAACTTGGGCAGCTCATTATTGTCCGGCCACAGAGACATTAGAATGCAGAGCTCCAGAAACATAATTGGTTCTATAAATAGCTCTTCAACTAAGCGCGCGTCGACTAAGCTGTTGTTAGCTATGGTATCATGTTAAAACAATACATTGACTGTTGTCTAGTTTTGTATTAATTTCTGGATTCTCTGCCACGGCTCATAAATAGTCTACCTGAAAATAGAGGCTCCCATTGTTAGCACCTCTCCAATTAGTTTGAACACTTGTGGTGATGCGATAAATTTGGGTATATAAGACCATCAGCATTCAACACCTTTGAATGGACCGTTGTAGTTGCTGAATGGCTTAGATCTACCCACCTGTGATCCATTTATATGTCAAATTGACGGAGACTCTACCTCAGAAGGGCCATGATGGAAGTGGCCCATTAAAGTGAATGGGGTTTCCAGTAAGATAGCAGTCTGCGTGACAATCAATATCTTTGCTTTAACATCTCCTTAAGCCTCCTGATCTTCAGAATGGGCTGTCCAGTGTTGCATGTGTAGGTGTGAGGAGTGAAAAAACTACAGAACAACAGTGAAAGTTGGAATCAATACAGATTTGTGCAAATGATCGCTAAAATCAGAAAAGGGAACGTATTGCTTAGTAGCTGAGTAATGTTAACTTGCTAAAGGAGACATACTTTTGACACCTGCGATTGGATCGGTTCGATAACAGCGACATGGAACCTAAACCAGTGTTATATATTGAACGTCGGCACAGATCAGACTTGGGTCATTACGTCATTGTTTTGGATTCAAATAATTTCATTTGCTTTGCTGAGCTTGTCTGGTGCATTTGGAACCTATGCTATACTCAGTGTTTCAAACCCAGCCTTCTTGTCCTCTTGCTTGGCTCAACTGCACCAGGCAAGATCAATCGAGCATAGAAAAGTATTTGAATCCAAAACAATTACATAACTGACCCAGGTCTGGGACAGATAGGAGGTTGCCAGCACTTAACTTCACGTTGTCCACCCTACAGACATTCATTGCGTTACCCAGCCTCTCCGTTGCTTTAGTCAAACATAACGTGTGATTAATCGACATTCAGATGCACCAAATCATGCTTCAAAAGGCATGATACAATGATGCTAAAGCCAGGGTTTCTCCCAGCGACTGTGCCTGCCGTCAGCGGGCAGTCTGTGCTGCGGAGAGCAGCCTGAACGCGTTTGCACACAGTAAACAGACTGGAGGTAACCGAGGGAACAGTGCAGGGTTCAACAAGACCAAATCCATAGGTATGTGTTTAAGGAGAGGAGCGGAACAGGGAGAGAGAATAAAAAAGGGGGGATTTAAAAGGGAGAGAGGGTGAGAGCTGGGGGCAGACAGGGAGATGAAAGAGATTGAGGGAGAGATTGCAGCAGCGTTTCATGCCTGACCAGCCTCCGGCAATAACACCGCCTGAATATAAAGTTGCGCTTTTTTTTCCGTCTTTTTTTTTCCCAACAATGAAGAAGGTTCAACACACGGTTCAACACAACTATTCCACTGCACTGGAACCTGATGCGGCAGTCCATCTGTTCCTAATGTAGCGGTGGTCCAAACTTACCTACTGCAATAAAAGTAGGCGCTTATGTAAGACACTGCAGATAAACTTTACAAAATACTACAGAGAAACAGAGCGCACCGGCACAGGAATTAAGGTAAGGAAATGCACCCCTGTCACATTCAGCCAGCCTACAATCGGGTGCTAACGTTCAAGTCGCCCCTGACAACCCCACCCCAAGAACACGGCAGGAACATGGGGGCGACCTGTAGCATAGTGGTTTAGGTTCATGACTGGGACCCACAAGGTTGGCGGTTGGATCCCCAGTGTAGCCACAATAAGATCCGCACAGCCGTTGGGACCTTGAGCAAGGCCCTTAACCCTTTGGTTAACCCCTCTGGTTAAGGGCCTTGCTCCAGAGGAGGGCCTTAAGGGCCTTGCTCCAGGGGAGGATTGTCTCCATCTTAGTCTAATCAACTGTAAGTCGCTCTGGATAAGAGTGTCTGCCAAATGCCAATAATTTAATGTAACACTGTAAAACAGTCATAGAAATTCTAAAGCATAAGCACCTTCCATTTTGCCATGGATGAATTGGACAACTTTTTGACTGGGGGGGGGGGGGGGGAGTCAGAAGGCTGATTGTGTAAGGAGTCCTGGATAAAAGCTCAGGATAAGAGCGTCGCCGGCCTCCAGGGTAAGAGCGTCTGCTAAATGACTGTAATGTAATGTAATGCAGAGGTTCGGGGGACGCTGGGAGCAGAACTCAGGTCTGACGAGGGGAACGGCTCGCCCGGCGGTGCCCACTCTGCCGGAGCCAGAGTCTCGGCGCGTTCGCCTTTATTACATTACGCAACGTCGTCCATTTGCTCGGCGGATGGATCGCCCTTGCCACGAGCGCCCTCAGAAAGCTCACATTTCCTGGATTACCTATTTATACGGCGGGGTGATTTCTGAGTGCCTGCCGCTGCTCAGAGACATGGCGGCTGTCTCCCGACCGCCAGGGGAGCGATCGGGCAGACGTCCGGGCCAGGACCCCATCACCCGCACCCTGACTCCTCCCGTCTAACGGTAAAGGTACAATAGGTCATTTTGGACTTCTAATGGTCAAGAGAGGAATAGCAGCAACAAACACCTTCAAACCACAACACTGTTTATCCCTCCCCCTTCTCTGTAAATGCGCTGACATTGAGACGCCATTGGCTGTGGCAATTAGAGCCAGTTTTCAACCAATGAGCTTGAATTATTGTACAGTTATACAATGTTTTGGTACAGTCAGGCCGTCAACCGTATATTTTCAAACGGAATTTATGGACTGTAAACACAGGCAGAGGGTGAGTCAACATGTCAGTGAGCCTTTTTCAATGATAGGAAGGGATTTACAATGGTCTTCACACAAAAATCTTAACGGTAAATGGTGGGCATTTATATTGCACATTTATCCAAAGTGCTGTACAATTGATGCTTCTCATTCACCCATTCATACACACACCAATGCTGATTAGCTGCCATGCAAAGTATCAACCAGCTCATCAGGAGCATTGTTCCGTCTTGTTCAGGGACACTTCAACACACCCAGGGTGGGATCAAACCGGCAACCCTTGGACTGCCAGACGACTGCTCTTACCGCCTGAGCCAATGAGACGACAGC